>NW_017805564.1:173343-175161 GCF_001891065.2 Hippocampus comes
CCCCCCCCAATGAGAAGGCAGCTTTTTTTGGGAAAAGCCGCGCGAGGACATTCAAACGGGCTCTTCCTGCGCCTCCTTTTGAGCGGCATGAACGAGAAAGGCGACGAGGCCAGGACGCCATCGCCGGGCCATGCCAGCTTACTCGCTTTTCTTTGAAGGAGACGGAAAGTGACAGCTGGCAGCGGCGGCGGCGTCAAGTCAAATGGGGCTGCTATCGGGTTGGAGGCGCAAGATAGAAAGCGTGGCCTTCCGTGTCCTTTTCACACAAGAAGCCAGTGAAGTCGTCCCAGCTGCCACGAAAGCCCCAACCGAACGCGGGGCGAGTGAAAGGTCGGCTCTCCAGCTGAGAGTTGTAAATTTGAGATGTCAAAGTGCGGCAAAGACGTACGCGGCCTTGGACAGGTGCAGATCCGGAAGGAGCTTTTCCATCCCGACGCGCTTACGGCCAAACAATGGCGGCCCTTCAACGCCGCCGCTGGAGACGGGGGAGGGGAAAAAAAAAGCTCAAGCGCCACGACACTAATTTGAGCCAAAATGTCAGCGCAGAGCAGGAGTCAAGTCTGCTGATGATTTGCACATAAAGGGATTTTCACATCGAAATCTTCTTACCGGGGTTAGAGTGAGTTCATAGACGGAACAATCCCATGGTTCCCTTTGTTTGCGTACAAACACCTTCAGCGTATCCAACTCCGATGAAAAAAAAAAAACAAAAGTGCGGGTTGTGGTGCTCGCGGTGAGCAAAGATTGGGCGGGCTCTTGCAAATCCGTGTTTCCACACATGCGCAGACCAAGACGAAGGCTCCCGAAGCGGGGGGGGGGGGCAGGGAAAGCGCACCAGTGCTGACGCAGCGTGAAAAACGGCCCTGTGTGCATTTCCACTTGGCCCGGGGCCAAAGAGATGAAACAGAGGAGGACCCCGCCTGACGCGAGCAATGCTAGCGTCAGGCTGAAGGTTGCTCACGAATCGGCGTACGCAACACCCATCGCCTGATATTTTCCGAGTGTGACAACAACAAAAATCAAAAGCATGAATCCCCATTTTGTTTTCTTTTGAAAAGAGTTGAGTTTGATCCAAAACGTGAATATTTTTGTTATTTTTCAGATTAAAAAAAAAAACTGAACTGCAATTAGTTGATGTTAGCCTTTTTCACATTGTAATTTTGTCACATTTTCATTTTAATCCTAAACGTAAAGACAAATCATTTGGTACTCTTTTTCAACTGTGCTGATTTAATTAAAAAAAAATAAAAAATAAAAAAAAATTTATTTGGGGACTGGATTCATTTTAGTGTAACATCTACTAAACCCACAATTTGTTTCAAGATGTTCAAACTTTTTTTTTTTAATTTAAAAATAAAAATCAGTCTACAAAGTGGTGGGGTCTCCACTTTGAGTGTTAAAATCATGATGGCAAAAAAAAAAAAAAAAAGATCCGATTCAGATTAAAGTGACAGATCATGTGAACACATCCCGCTTTTAGTTGATGCTAAAAAAAAAAAGCCCACGGCCAGCTGGTGACATCATTCATTCAGCGGCTTGACTTACAATGAACCCGATGACTGAAACAAGTGACACACACGCATCATATTTCATCAATGGCCCAAATTTCTCGGTCGCGCCACAACCACGGACATGGATCAAGAATAAATGTCAAAGGAATGAAACAACAAACTTGTGTCGGCGTCCCCTTCGAGTGTGAAAAAGATGACTGGAGGGGCTGCGTCATCCATTCCGGCCAGGAAAATCACACACAAGGCACATCTGGAAGACACATTGAAATATTCACAGGAAAAGGAAATACAGTGCCAAAAACAAAAA
>NW_017805564.1:175243-191764 GCF_001891065.2 Hippocampus comes
CAGGGAAAGCGCACCAGTGCTGACGCAGCGTGAAAAACGGCCCTGTGTGCATTTCCACTTGGCCCGGGGCCAAAGAGATGAAACAGAGGAGGACCCCGCCTGACGCGAGCAATGCTAGCGTCAGGCTGAAGGTTGCTCACGAATCGGCGTACGCAACACCCATCGCCTGATATTTTCCGAGTGTGACAACAACAAAAATCAAAAGCATGAATCCCCATTTTGTTTTCTTTTGAAAAGAGTTGAGTTTGATCCAAAACGTGAATATTTTTGTTATTTTTCAGATTAAAAAAAAAAACTGAACTGCAATTAGTTGATGTTAGCCTTTTTCACATTGTAATTTTGTCACATTTTCATTTTAATCCTAAACGTAAAGACAAATCATTTGGTACTCTTTTTCAACTGTGCTGATTTAATTAAAAAAAAATAAAAAATAAAAAAAAATTTATTTGGGGACTGGATTCATTTTAGTGTAACATCTACTAAACCCACAATTTGTTTCAAGATGTTCAAACTTTTTTTTTTTAATTTAAAAATAAAAATCAGTCTACAAAGTGGTGGGGTCTCCACTTTGAGTGTTAAAATCATGATGGCAAAAAAAAAAAAAAAAAAGATCCGATTCAGATTAAAGTGACAGATCATGTGAACACATCCCGCTTTTAGTTGATGCTAAAAAAAAAAAGCCCACGGCCAGCTGGTGACATCATTCATTCAGCGGCTTGACTTACAATGAACCCGATGACTGAAACAAGTGACACACACGCATCATATTTCATCAATGGCCCAAATTTCTCGGTCGCGCCACAACCACGGACATGGATCAAGAATAAATGTCAAAGGAATGAAACAACAAACTTGTGTCGGCGTCCCCTTCGAGTGTGAAAAAGATGACTGGAGGGGCTGCGTCATCCATTCCGGCCAGGAAAATCACACACAAGGCACATCTGGAAGACACATTGAAATATTCACAGGAAAAGGAAATACAGTGCCAAAAAAAAAAAAAAAAAGAGTAAAGAAATGGGTCTGTTCTGACTCTTTTTTTGTCGGGTTATGAACTAGGTTCCTGCCGATCAGATCACGACACCTCAGAGCACTTTTTAAAACCACGCCTGAAAAGACACACCGTGTCAGCCACTTTTGTTTAAAGATGCCATTTGAGCCCCCAAATCCAAATAGAAACATGACATTTGGTCACGTGTCTATCATAAGTTGACCCACAAAAAAAGCCTCAAGGACCCAAGCCCGGAAATACACCAAGTCAGGCTATTTTGATTTAAAATGGGCCATTTCAGACTTATTTTCGCGTTAATACTGTTGTTGTGCGATTCCCACCGTTCATGTCAAGCGGACTTTTGTGCTCAATTGACGCACTTTGCTCAAAGAGACGAAACCACATTGCAAGGCCAGCAACACGACACGACATGAAGTCGGGGGGACTGAGCATGTACATAACACAACAAAACAAAACCCCAATACAAATCTTGTTCTGCCAGCCACGTATCAACAATTCGTGCTTGAATCGGCAACAAAGCGGCTCTACAATCGCACGCCGACCTGTCTTGCGATGCCAACTGATTTAAACTTTGTCATGTGTGACACCAAAGCGGTCCTGCAGCGTGGCTCACGCGGGAGCACAAAAATACAACACAGCATTTTCGAGTTCCACGAGTCGAGGTGTCAAGAACGTTATTGAATCCATTAAATCCCTTACACGTGACATTACCAAGTCCTCCATGAAATAAAATCTTGAGAGCACTCTTACCATCCATGCGCTTGTCTTCGATAACACACCGTCACCGTGCCAAATGAAGTCTTTCTCCTTCCGGGGCTGTTTCGGGACAAAAACAATCTCCACCTGACTTGCACGTGAATCCACGCTGCGCTGCGAACGTCTGAGGGCGGGGCGGTGGGTATGACGTCACACCGACGTAGCAGCGTGAAGCAGGCGCCTCTCTCAACTTTTCGGCCTTTGATAAATAACAGCAGACAATTCAGTGACCTCAACTCTGCATTCGCAAAAATGAAAATGTGTTAGATGAAAAATGTGATTATTATTGTGCGATTGTTGCCATAACTTGCCTACATGTGTTTCTATATCCTGAAATACAGATTTTTGTTCGCCAATGAATGTGTATTAATTACATTTTGTACATTTCCACGAGGAAAGGTAATCTTCGTAATTGATCTACTGAACTCGCTGGAATCTCTCTCTTTCTCTCTCTCTCTCTATATATATATTGGAATAAATCCAAACAATGACAGACTTCTTTGGATCAGTGACGATGGAGCCTGCAGGAGCTCTGCCTAGCAACAAGTGACTAACAATGTGCTATGCGCGGCTAATTGAGACTAAGCAATCTCCGTGGTTTGCTAAACAGTTGGTCATGAACGAAATGTTTTTTGTTGTTTTTTTTGTTTTTTTTTTTACTCATTTTGATTGCCTTTTTTTAATGACAGTACTAGAGTAGTTTTACTTCTTCATGATCAATCACCCTCATAGCGGAGAGATTGGATTGTGTCTTCAAAAATTGGAAACATTTACATTCCTCGGTTTCAACTGGCAATCACCTATTTAAAATTAAAAAAAAAACAAAACACAAACAGTTGATTTCACAGCAGTTATGCAAGTGCATGTTCAGTTTGAAAGTGTTGGCAAAATTGTCCATGTGGCGTAGCGGACAATTTTGTTGCTCTTGCCATGTTGTGAATGTTGACGCGTGGCAAGAAAACAGGCTGAAAATCATTAGAAGAAACATTGTTGGTTTTATATGTCAAAAAGGGAATCTAAGAGCAGAATGCAAAAAAAAAAAACAGGGTCTGAACATCCAGACAATTGAGATCCAAAAATACATTTTCTTATGAAATATTAATATGTACAAAAACATAAAAAAAATTGTATTTTAATTTGGGCCCCTGCTATAAAACCGTAGGGCCGCATTTTTCCTGACATTTTCTTAATAAAAATAAACTTTAAATATCTGAACCCACCCATAACTTCAATTGAGGCAGTTTTAACATTGAAATTAAAGCAGATTCCAAGCATCTTTTTTTCTTCTGTATCTGCATGCAAACAACTGTACAGTACAGCCTGTGTTAAAAAAACAAACAAACAAACAAACAAATAAAGACGACAGCGGCGGCGAGCACCACTTAAACGGGATGGTGGCGCAACGCGGAGAGTTTGTGCGCGAGGAGCTGCCCTCGCCGCCTCAGCTGCTCCTTGAGCGACAGTAGGCGGCGCTCGTCGGCCTGCATGCCTCGGACGCACTCGGCCGCCTTCTGGAGGATCAGCACCTTGGCCGCCTTGTGGTTGTTGGCCACGTCGGGTATCTGGTCACGCAGCGCCAGGAAGCTCAGCTTGAGCTCGTTGCGACGCTGGCGCTCCAGCACGTTGTGAGTCCGACGCTTGTCGTGCTCCTCCGAGTCCGACGGGCTGGAGCGTGGGCTGGAGCACTTGCGGTTGCCGCTGATCTGCTTCAGCACGCGGCTCTGGCTGGCGCCTCCGCACACTGAGGGGCGAAAGTGTGGGGGGGTACATCAGTTTCCATGAAAGAAAAAGAAGAGAAAAAAAACAAGGGAAAGAAACATTGGAAGGACAGAAGAGAGAGAGAGAGATAAAGGTCCAACATTGCGCCTATTCGAGGAGTGGCCTTTTGGTGCCCCATTGAGACACGATATGACAGCCCTGTGACAAACGGTACTGGCGCCAAATATTCATCTTCTATAAATGTCAGTGATTATTTTGCATCTTGATCCTGTTTAAGACTGAAGATATTTCTCTCAAGTCGTTTTGCATGTCGAATGAGCAAGTGTGTTGATTTCATCATAAATAATATGATGAAATGACAACATTTTTGTTGGCCCGCTCGGGCCAGCTCTGTAAGGTATGTGTGGTGGCCCGAGACAGCACCGGACTGGCCAAGGGCCATCAGGCAACCATTAATGGAGAGTGAGAGTATTAATTGCTCCATTTTGTTTTCACTTGACTCGCAGGCTGACCTAGCATCAAATTTGGCATGAAATTTTGTTTTTCTGTGAAAATTCTACTGGGGCGTCAAGTGTCAATTGTGCAAATTTCGTCCAGTTAAATGGCATGGGACATTTCCAAGTGAGCCCACCTGCACCACCTTCCATCTTGAGCCTCTTGCCCGCCGGGTGTGCTGCGTAGTTGTGCTGCTGGGTGGAGACCTGGCAGCGTTTGAGCACCAGGGGGCCGGCGGGGCCGCCGCACGACCAGTCGCAACGCTTCACTGCTTGCCGCTTCTCCACGGTCACCACGTCGATCTCCTCCTCATCCTCCGCCTCTTCACCGTAATCATCTTCCGCCGCCTCATCATCATCCTCATCCTCATCTTCTTCTACAACAAAGACAAACATACATCACACTTAAAATCAACGCACCCTTAAGCAAGGCGCCAAACTCCTGACTGGATGATATTAAATATTTCAAGATATTGACAAAAACCTGACATTTAAAAACATTTCACATGGATATTTATTCATTAAAAACTGTACACACAATAGGCTGAAAAATAATTTTAAATACAATAAAAAATATACATAAAATCAAAGAATTAAATCTGATCGTCCCCAAACTTTTCCACCTGAGATATTTGAATTTGTGACGGGACACTGTTGCTCCTTTCAACGAAAAGCTTTCACATTTAAAAAGCTACAAAAAACCCCAAACTGAAAACCGGTGCTCTTTGTTGTCTCTAGCTAAGTGTGTGAAATATTTATGCAGACCCCTGCTGTGCGGCGGTAGTGCTTTGGAGACATCCAAGAATATTTGGGGCGGGGTCCACAGCATTGCATAGATCCATCGGCATGTGCTTTTTAGTTGCTGGAAGAACAATTAAGTCTGAGGAACTACCGCAATTTGGTCCGCAGAAGGCATTGTGTTTGCGTTTGAAAAGCAGATCAACTGTTGCACCTCTGTTGTATATGAGAAAGCGACGATTACCATTAACAAGGGAATATATGGCAAAATGGCATCAAACTTGATGAGCAGTTGGACTAAAATGAGTAAAACAGACAGACAAGACCCACTAGAAATGGGCCCACGCCCCTCAGTTTGGTAACCAGACAATGAGGATGCCAATGATATCCTACCAGAGTCGCTGCTACTGCTGCTCCCACTGTTGGGCGGCGTGTCCAGCCCCAAGTGCTGACTGGGTGGCTCGCCCTGCTTGGGTGTCTCGGCCACCGGGTAGGGGAAGACCATCGACGGGTCGATGCAATCGGACGCCGCCGTATTGAGGTCCTGCAGGTAGCTGCTGTTTAGCCTCCAGGCGGCCGCAGCAGCGGGTCCCGTCGAAACGGATTCTGAGGTGGCAGACGCAGGGGAAACATCCGCCGAGGGAGCGGCGGTTGCAGGGCTGGCTGCGGCGGCGGCGGCGTTGGAGGAGGAGGAGGAGGACGAGTGCCTCCGGGTGGCGTGCAGCGAGGCCAGCTGCTCCGACACCACCTTCTTGAGCTTCGCTGCGGCCGAGAAGCCGCTCCACATGCAGTCCTGGATGATGATAGACTGGAGGAAGGTCTGCGAGTAGTCGGCGTGGCAGATGATGCTCTGGTTGACGGCGTCGTCGCCCAGGAACTCGCTGAGCATCTCCAGCTGGTCGGCAGTAGACGGGTAGGGCAAGCCGGTGAGTGACGGCCGACGGCTGGGCGACAGCGGCGGTGTGGGGAGAAGCTCGAACTTCTTCCAGATGTCCTCACTGGGCGCCGGGGGCTGCGGCTGCTGCGGGTAAAAGTCCTCCTCCGAGTGGTCGTAGTAGAAGTAAGGCTGGAGGGAGTCGTAGTCGTTGTCGTAGTTCCGACTCAGCAGAGCCGAGCTGAGCGGCATGTTGGAGGGGCGCCGTGGGGAAGCTAGGCGGCCGACAACATGGAGGTTCATTCAAGCCGGGAAAAAAAAGTAGAACGTGACGACACGAGCAGCAGGTGTCCACTTCGGGCTTCCCAGCTTACCTGTGGTGCTTTCGACAAGTCGGAAAACAAACAAGGTAAAAATTAGTCCTTGGGCGTCCTCCGTGGACATGAATTCGGCGGGGCCGGGTGAAAACGCATGTGTGGCGACGGCGGCGTTGCAGCGAACGAGCCGGCCGACCGAAGCCTTACGAACTCCAAGTGGATTGAGTCACTTCGAGAATCACCGCGGAGCTCCGCAGCACTGAGGCTTATAAGTAGCCGCGTCACTACCCCCTTTATTCACCGCCTCCTCGCCTGGCCCCCCACCTCGCCTCCTCCTCATACGAAAAACGTACCTCGAAATAGAGAATTCGATGTTCACTTCACTTCGATATCCGACCCCTACGTGGAGCTCAACATAAATTTCGACGTGAAAATCTGACTTTTTATGAGCTTTTTCAGGGTACTATCTTACGTAGTGCGTCAGGTACAAGCAGCAAAAAATGGGCGTGGCCGTTGTAAAACGGCGGCTCCATTGACTGGGGGCATGCGAGTCATATTAATGCAGCGTGAAAAGTGATATCGTTTGATTTATTGTGCAGTCACAGTTGTTAATATTGCACACAACTTTGTTAGTAAATCACGAAACGTTATTCTTGCACCAAAAAAAAAAAAAAAACACACACATAGTGGCTTGCTTTTAGACCGAGCATTTACAGGCGAAACAGGTGCACACGGGACAAAATGCCGGTGCAGAAATGGAAGTGTTACCTCGGAAAAGACGTCGATTTCGCCAGACCTCGGCTCCAAGTCAGGCGGATTGTCGCTCATCAACAGCAGGGACAAAGTCATACAAGCAAATCGGCCGTGTAAAGTGTCGCAGTTCTGGAACGCGGCGAATTGACGCGTCCAATTCAAAACAGAAAGATTTGTCAGGCTTGGAGCACCCCCTGGCGCCACCTGCGTGCTACTGCAACAATTGCGTAATTCAAGGACTCCATTATTCTGAACCTCGCCCCCCCGTATCACGTGTCTTCCTTCGATCATTCCATCATATATCCTCTTCCTTCCTCCATCCTTGTTTAAATTACCATCCATGTCCCCTTTACTCTTTTCTTCCTTTTTTCCTTCAGACCATCGTTGCTGCCTTCCTTTTTCTTTAAACATTTGAGATCATTAAAAAATATTTCCGATAAACACGTTTACATAAATGAATAAAACTGAGCTCAAGTGACTCAATGCATTGAAAGAGTCACTGAGCGATTTTCTTCAAGAAAATGTTCTTCGTTTTTATTGCTTGAGGACGAACAGCAGAAACCTGCAGTAAAAAGGGGGAAGGCTTCAACGAAGTGTGTCTCGAGCTGCCACTAGATGTCATCCTTCATCATCTAAAACGCTCAACTTGACTGGGCTTGCTTTTGGATTTCAGCCTGGCATCATCATTGACGCTTTTTAATTCATGACTCATTTCAAATGTAGCCGTTTTTTAATTACTTTGCATTCACTAATTGGGAGGGACAGCACAACCCAAGGAAGGACTCTGAACCGGTTGCCAGCCAATCACAGGTCACACATTGACAAGCAACACTTCAGATTTATACTCACATCTATTGGACCTACTATGCATTTATTTGGGGGGTGGGGTGTGGGAGAGGTTTCCTCTTGGTACCCCAGAGTACCAAGAGAAAACCCACGCAGACACACAAACGCCACACAGGAAGGCCGAAGCCCGGATTCGAACCCTCGACCTCAGGCGGATGTGCTCACCAGACGACCACTGTGCCACCTACTGAAAAAAATATTTTTAAAATTTCAATTTTTCTAGTATAGTTTTTAAGTGAAAGTTAAAAAAAATTCACAATCAGAATTGAGCAGTAAGTTCATTTGCTTGTGCAAGTGTGTACTGAATATTGTGTCGGGTGAGCTATTTGTTTTGCATGTACGCAAGGTGATCTCAGAGCAAATCGAGGTAATTAGTGGAATTTACTTGCCTTAAAGGCAACTCCGCCTGCCTGTGTTTACTTCAAATCTTTCCACACTGCTGTGCAAACAGCTGAATTTACTTAACTTTTCTTAAGAGCTGCGAAGAAAAGCAAAGGCTCGTAAAAGTCACCAATGACTGTGCCAGTGCTCTCAGGCTGCAGTCACAGGCAAAAACAATTCTTCACCCAGGGATTGAAGAACTTTTGTAAACACATACTGTGCCTGTCCCTCTCTCTCTCTCTCTCACACACACACACACACACACACACACACACACACACACACACACACACACACACACACACACACACACACACACACACACACACACACAGACACACACAGCTGAAAAAGCCACGTTGTTACAAGTCATGGGGAAAAAAACAAGGTAGAAGTCTGCACATGAGAAGGCATATTTGGCATACATTTGTCATAATAGCCCATTAGTGCATTTTTTTTTTGTGTGCTTCAGCATATAATACGCTCGGGTGTTTACACTGAGCAGCGTATGTCCGGTCACAGGGCATAAGTCAAGGTTGTCGGTTACACAATGGGGGATATTTGGCACAAAAGCGCTCACTTTTTGGATTAGTAAGCATTTATTTCGGTCGCACTTGTGTCAACTTTGCAATTTTGTGCGCAGGCTTGAGAAGCCGGGATCAGAAGACATATTGTTCTCGGATGACCTTAACATAACTTTCTCTCTTTATTGCCTTTTTTGGCTTCCATCCGGTGTGAAAGACAAAGACATGCCACTCGCAATAATAACACGATACAGAAAATTATCATTGGTAATCTTTACAGTGGTTACAAACAAGTAGAAAACAGGCAAGGGCTTCACAAACCTAAAAGTTCAGAGCTTTTCAAATTGAAAACAGGAAACATTATCATATACTAGTAGACATTTGCCAACATAGGTGATCAGGACACGTCGGCATAAATGCACACATACTACTCAGAGATTAATTAAGTTGACCAAGAATTGACCCTTGGGGAACTCCACGTGATGTTTTTTTATTTCTGTTGGATGCAAATTGCCCGATAGATATTGGGATGAGAAGATGATATACCCAATAAAATAGCATCATGGAAGTAGGAGGGGGGGGGGGGCTTCATGATTCACTATGGGGGGGCCAGAGTATATTGCAAAGGCCCTAGCGGATGGTGTGCATAACTGTCATACAGTGGTGTCAAAACAAAATTGTTGATAGTGCTGCTCACTAGTACATGAAGCTGGCATGTTCCAACGGCTTTCCATGGGCGTGCGTGTTTGTGCAAGTGGGTTGAAGGTCCTCCTCGCTCAAGCTGCGTGCAGTGAGATGTCACCTCCCTCCGTCCCCTTCCTCCTCCTCCTCCTCCCCCCACCCGGGTGATGATTCGCGAGGAGGAAGATGCGCGCGCTCACAGCCTTCCGCCGACCTTCGCCTGCTTCGCTCGGACTCACCGACGCACCGTTGTGACGCCGCCGCAGCCGCCGGAGCTGGAGCGCCTCGTCGGCTGCCCGCCGCGGGACTCCCGGGTGCTTCGCCTGCTTTCCAGCGGCTTCGTTCGCCTCCCGCCCCCTCGACCCCCCCGCCGCAGCCGCAGCAGCAGCAGCAGCAGCAGAAGAGCTCCACCAACCCCGAGAGCGAGGCAGATGCCCGTTGCAGCGCTGTCAGCCCGGCTTCTACTATGGTGGAGTTCCCGTCCCTAAGCCCTTACTGGCCGCTTCTTCGCTTCTTGGTGCCTCTTGCGATCACCAATGTTGCCATCGACCTCGGCGAGCAGGTAAGCGAGAACGCCCCCCCCCCCCGACCTCCGCCTTCCTCCCTCCGGGAGGCAGGAAGCTGCTTGTTAGCATCGGCGGCTAATGCTAACGATGCACGGTTGCTACTTGACGCCAGAAAATGGCAAACGACGTTGTCAACGGCACTCCTAAATGCTAGCCTACACCCACTTTCTATATACATTTCTGTATATAGTCAGTAATTAGGCGGTGACGTGTGGAGATGCTTGTTTGTGTGTGTGTGTGGGGGGGGGGGGGGTCGGTCAGGGTTGAGGGGCATTGTTTTACCTGCCCCTCCCCGAGAAAAAGACTCAGGGAGTGAGCAAGAAGACCAAGTAGAGAGAGATGTAGGTAGGGATTAAGCTTATGTAATGCTTCAGTTTTGCTGGTATAAATAGCACAGTCGGGGCTTGTGCAAAAAGGGAAAGGGCAGCTGCGAGGGGAGGGAGTCCTCGGTCTAGGCCACCAGTTCCTTATCTTTACTTCAAGGTTCTCAAACTTGGCGTCCTGGGGGAAACATTTTCTCAACGCCCAGTCCCAAACAAACGAACAAATAAATAAATAATCCAATTTCCGCATGCACTCCTAAATGCAGGAGGAAAAAAAACTTTGAGAATAAAGGCCGAATTCTTTTTTTAACAAGAGAAAAGAGTAATCATTTCAATTAAAAAAAAAAAAGCCTTACTTTTTAAACATACATCCAACATACCTACAAGAATGTAATTGCAATGTATTTAATACCATATTTTTGAGGAAATAAATTTGAATAAAATTGTCATATTTTCAAGCATAAAGACAGTTTATCAGTTTTGGATTGTTAGACTACAAGAATTAATGTCCTGCAAATTGTTGGTTAAGCAGTGTCCCCCAAGCCCCTCCCCAATGCGATTGGATCCCAAAGCTATCGAAAGTGTGACGTCTTGTTCGTGACGGTGCAGGCGCTCAACAGGGGCATCGCCACGGTCAAGGAGGATGCGGTAGAGATGCTGGCCAGCTACGGGCTGGCCTACTCGCTCATGAAGTTCTTCACGGGCCCCATGAGCGACTTCAAGAACGTGGGCCTGGTCTTCGTCAACAGCAAGCGCGACCGCCAGAAAGCTGTCCTGTGCATGGCGGCGGCAGGCGCCATCGCCTTCGTGCTGCACATCTTGATAGGTGGCTTGCTCAAAAACACACACGCATTCACACTGACCGAAAATAAAAACGCTACGAGGCATCCGAGCCACTCGTTACTGTGACTGATGACTGATTTGTTTTTCACGCTGTAGCCTATACGGACCTGGGCTACTACATCATTAACAAGCTCCACCATGTGGACGAGTCTGTGGGCCATAAAACTCGGAAGGCTTTCCTCTACTTGGCCGCTTTCCCTCTACTGGACGCGATGGTGAATGCGTTTTTACAACTACCGTCTTCCAAAAAAAATCTTTTGTACCAATCTGAGATGGAGTCAGTCCTCTTTGGCAGTTTGACACCGATACTAGTATTGATATCAAAACAGTGATATCAAACATTGCTTATTGTTGTAAGCAACTATTCCGCAGTTTGAATGTTAAAAAATAGAAAACTGTACTGAAAAAAAAAAATTCTATTAATATGTATTGCATGTAAACCCAGCCGCTGGGGTGCAGTGCCCTCCCCTGGGGGTACACTGTTCCCCGGTGCCGGTCCCAAGCCCGGAGAGATGGGGAGGGTTGCGTCAGGAAGGGCATCCGGCGTAAAACTTTTGCCAAGACGGACATGCGAGTTGATAGGGCGGTTTGCGGGGACGGATGGGAATTAATGACTCGCTGTGGCGACCCCTGAAAAGGGACGTGCCGAAAGGAGAAGAAGAAGAATATGTATTGCATGTAAATGCATGTTAAAAAAATGGTATCTAATGTTTGAATACAAGCAGATTAATCGCAAATATGTTGTACTTTTAAAGTTTAATACAACTGAACTGTACTTTGAAAAAAACATACTGTACTGGGTTCAAATATGACTGAAGCCAGTGTAAACAAAATTCAGCGGTTTGAGCGATTCTTTTGTGTGCCACTAGAGGGAGCCAGTGTAGCAGCGTCACAAGTCGGGATTGGTTGTAAAATGTGCGTTTGTTGTGCGTCCAGGCGTGGATTCACGCCGGGATCCTACTCAAGCATAAGTTCAGCGTCATCGTGGGCTCCGCCTCCATCTCCGACGTCGTGGCACAGGTATAAAACCTTTCTTTGCAGAATTTTTTTAAACATTTTTTTGGTAAGATATCTTTCATTATTTGCTGAGCAACAAACCCAGTCTTCATTTGTGTGTTAAGGCCAAACCCCTGTCTAATGTATAAGTATTGCTTTGGCGCCAAGAAGGTAATCTCAAGTGAGGGGAGGAGCTTGATTTAGTCAGGCCATAGCCGCGTCTCACGGAAGAGAAGCGCTTCGCTGCCGTCTTTGTGGCTTCTTTGGGCAATTCTCTGCAATGACCTCAGAGATAAGAAGTGGCGTAATGGCAAGACTGAAAGTGTGCCAGTGGGAAGGCTGCAACCATTTTTGGGGCGCGTGTGGTTGACTGCCGTGCGCTCTTGCTTCAGATCGTCTTTGTGGCCATCCTGCTGCACAGTAACCTGGAGTGCGTGGAGCCCCTCCTCATCCCCATCCTCTCGCTCTACATGGGCGCCTTGGTCCGCTTCAGCATCGTGGGCCTGGGCTACTACTGCAACATCCACGACACCATCCCGGACTCCAGTGGCCCGGATGTCGGGGTAAGTTTCGGAGGAAGGCGAGAAGGAGAACGCCGGGTTTTGATGTTTTGTTTTTTTTTGTTCGGCAGGGTGACGCCACCATCAAGAAGATGCTGAGCTTCTGGTGGCCGCTTGCGCTCATCCTGGCAACCCAGCGCATCAGCAGGCCCATTGTCAACCTCTTCGTGTCAAGAGACCTCAAGGGGACCACTGAAGCTACGGAGGTGCTGGCGCTCCTTTCCTTTTTCCCCAACAAATATTCAGAAGTTTGGAATTTTTTTCTTTCAATCAATCCAGTTGGCCAACCCACTTATTTGATGAACAGCAGCTTTTACCCCAAAAAAAAACAAAAAAAACAATTGGTGATGCCGAGTACTGATAGCAGGTCTCATTATTGGGTCGATACTAACCACAGGATACTTAAAGCCCCCCCAAAAAATGACATGGAGTAAATCTTCCTTGCTACACTGCAGCGGTTTGGCACATTGGTGGAGTCATTGTGCACGTCAGAAAGACAGGAATGTCTTTAATTATCTGTTAGCGAAGACAGCTAGGATAGGCTCCACGACACCCGTGACCCGAGTGAGGATAAGCGGTACAAATAACAAATGGATTCATCTTAATTGAAATTTTACGCAACATAAGTACTTGTGGCATTCAAGAAGGAACAGTTTGTACCGCTATCGGACTGAAAAAAAAAAGGTGTTATCGGACATGCCTAAATTTAATTACTCTTCAGTAAAAACCCATTGGAAATAGTCTTACTTGTGTTTCAGGTTCTGCAACGATTTCCCATTGAGAGTGATTGCGTTATTTTTGTCCCCTTCACAAGTTAAAAAAAAAAAGCCTTTGTGCATTTTGATTCAGCTTTTGTCTCAACGAATTTGGTAGAAAAGTGTATTTTCGAGTACGCCTGACTTGAAAGTTGAAGCTTGGCGGCGGCGATAACTCAAGCCTCCGCGCGCGTACGCCAACAAACTTCCTCCGGAGCTTTCTGGCAAGCGTGTGGCCAAAAGCGCGCCACAAAGCTATTTGCCGGAATGGCCTGGAAGTGAGCGGCAACACATTCCTACCTGGCCCGCCTCTCATCTCTCGCCCGCACGTCACAATAACAGCAACAACAACTCGCATATTGTATGCAGCCGCAATTCCTATTGTCATTTCAGCAAGCGGGCTAATGACAATACACTCAAGCTCCGTTAACCCCGGCGCATAGGTTACACACCTCACCGCAATATGGGAAAATAGGCCGTATCGAGACCACGGCGGTGCAAGCCGTTTTTTGCCACTCTCACCCCAAGAAACATCAGAGAGAATGACACCTTGAAACAACTTAATTCCGCAAAGCTCAATGCTAACAATCAATGCAAAACGCCACTGACACGCTAACAGTTAACGCTGACAGTTGCCGTTTTTCAACATTTTGAACACAAACGGTGGAGCAACACACGGCAACAGATAATACAACCATACAGGCATATATTCTTCCAGGAAAAATGACTATTATTATTGCATCTTACTCAAGTTACTGGCAGGAGTAGTGGAAGTATTATTATTTTGTTTTGTATCTCCATGACAGTATTGTACAGGTTCTCAGTGATTACATAATGCCAGTGCTTTCCAAGCCTGCTCACAGGCGACACTGCGTCGTCTTTTCTTGGCAGGCAGTGGCCGTGCTGACGGCGACATACCCGGTGGGTCACATGCCCTACGGCTGGTTAACCGAACTGCGAGCCGTGTATCCCGCCTTCGACAAGGTACACCGCACTTTACACCAACACGATGACCGGAGGATGTCTGCGCTCACATGTCCTTGTCATCCCTCGGCAGAACAACCCCAGCAACAAGCTGAACGCCGGCACACCCGTGACAAAGTCGCATATTAAAAAGTTTACATTCTGCTGTCTGGCCCTCTCGCTCACGGTAAGATTCATTCCGCCGCGGAATCGCGACGGTTGCATATTGCCAGAGGCGCAGCCTCCGGACTTCATGCTTACGTAAATGGATTTTTAAGATGCCTGTCTGTAGTATGTGTTCTGTACTGCGCTCGGACGTCTCATGTTAAATGGGGAACTAAATTTAAAAAAAAAAAGAGAGAAGTAGATGAAGAAATCGTACTCAAAATTCTGATTTGACACCACAAACCGACTTCCTCAAAAAACATGCGAGTGGTCGAGGATGGCCTCCGTTAAGGCCCGACCGTCCTCAATCGAGTACGGCACCAAATCCAGTAACTCTCTCGAGCTGCATTTCACGCACACGCACACAAAAAAAGCCAGTGAATTAAATGCCTTCAACACAACGCAGGGGGAGAAGGGTTGCTCGGGTCGTCTGACAACTTTAGTGCTGACTTGGCGTCAATGTCAGCGGCTCGGATGGGGCAATTCAGCGTAAACAAGACGGTGCAAGCCAACTTGACGTCTCCTGACACAAGCGGGCACCGACTCATACGATCTGGACTTCGCTTGAGCCCCCAAAAGTGCCGAGTGGCCAAAAGGAGCCGCGGCAGGCCTGAACTGAGCAAACACCGGGCGACGAGGTCAACGTGTCTGCCGTTTGTCATGTGAAAAGCGTACAGGAAGCGGGCGGCCCGTCCGCTCACACGGCCTGCCCGGATGTTTGTCGCGTTCTCTGGCAGGAGGTGTCGGGTTGCGCCCGCTATATGAAGAAAAAAAAAATCGTGGAATTCACCACGGAGGTTATGTCCCATTATCCATAAAACCTAGCACGTGACACATTCCAAAAGCTGCTGGTGAGTGTGGTGAAAACAAGCACACCCTCCAGATCCGACACCTTGTTTTTTGCTTTGTGTCTTAAAGGTTCATGTTTACGCTTAGCTCAATAAGCAAAGTAAGAGAAACAGCCCCCCCCCTTGCTTATGAGGCATGTGTGTGCCTTTCCGCATGCCGCGACTTGTTCACGACAAATCCGAAGCATCCTTTTAGAAAAGCCGCCGCCGTCAAGCACTGACTGGCGTCTCGTCTCCGCCGCCTGCTGGCCTAAATAACGCTCAGACTGTGAGGACCCAAACACTTTGCCGGCCGTCACACCTCAAGCTTTTCTTCTTTCACATTTATGGTTTTGTTTCACGGGAATAAACTGTTAGCCAATTTTAAATTCATCTTAAAGGCCACCTGTCAAGGCAATCAAGTCATTCAAGGAAGCACATGAGACGCAAAAACTGCAGATGTTGAGTTATGCAATTTTACGCGTGTGTGCAGCTTTGCTTCGTGGTCTTCTGGAGCCCGCACGTCTCCGAGAAGATCCTGGTGGACGTCATCGGCGTCGAGTACCCCTTCGCTATGCTCTGTGTGGTGCCCCTTCGCATTTTCTCCTTCTTCCCGCTACCAGGTCAACAAACCATTTACAGTGGACCCGACAGGTCGACACGCCCCCTTGTTCAACCCGACAGCTGTCACCAGAGAAACGAGTGAGACCGAGAGATAATCGTTCCAAAGCTCAATTGAATGGCAGTGAAAGATTTTACAGAGGGGACCCAAAAACAACAGACAGACTCCAATTAAATGGTAGTTTAAAAGTGCCTCGGAATAAACCCAAACAATTTTTGTTGGTCCCATTTTTTTTCCAACCTCACAAAAACCTGGCCTTTGAACAGGGGTGTGTCGACATTTTATACGTGCTGGCTATCGTTGAACATGTCAAAAGATTGCTCAACAGCTATTGCTGGCTGACACCGCTTCTACTGTGTGCGCAGTGACGGTCCGGGCCCACCTAACGGGCTGGCTGATGACGCTGAAGAAGACGTTCGTGTTGGCGCCCAGCTCGGTGCTGCGCATCGTCGTCCTCATCACCAGCCTGGTGGTGCTGCCCTACATGGGGTACGTAACGTCCGCCTGCGGCCGCCGCCACGCTTTCCGTGCTGATTGTTTGCGTGTCGCAGGGTTCACGGGGCCACCCTGGGGGTGGGTTCCCTGCTGGCCGGCTTCATCGGCGAGTCCACAATGGTCGCCATAGCAGCCTGCTATGTTTACCGACAACAGGTGAGCCTTGTTGTGGTTCATTTACACACACGGCGCTATTGTTAGGTTTGTTTTCAATATAGCCCCCCCCCCCCCCCCCCCCCCCCCCCCCCAGGGTTTTTTTTGCTGTCAAAAAAAAAAAAAATTTTAAAAAAAAATTTGGTAGGAGGGGAAAAACT
>NW_017805564.1:191810-204310 GCF_001891065.2 Hippocampus comes
TGTCTCACACCCCCCCCCCCCCCCCCCCGAAACCCGCTAACTGACGTTGTTTGCGTTGTGACCAGCGTCACAGCGAGCTGTCCAACGAGCTGGTGGTGGAGGCCGAGGACTCGGCCCCCATGAGCGAGGTGCGCTCGCGATCGCCGACAGACGGCGCCGAGGAGCTCGGCGAGGGCAACGAGGACGACGAAGGGCGAGAGTGAGTCCGAGGACGTTTTTTTCTCCGAAGTTTATTTTTGTTTTTGTTTGTTTTTATTTTTCTTCCCGCGGGGGGGAAGACGAGGGAGAAAGGAGGAATTCTCCCAACGGCGCCCTCCCCATCTCCGTGACGACGCGCACTGTAAACAAAGCCATCGGAGCGTTGATCCAACGAGTGTACATAGCGTCATGGCTTCCTTGGTGTTTACCGGTAAACAAAGGAATGACAAATGAGACGACGGCAAGGGGACAAAGGCAACGTGCTTCAACATTTGAAATCCGCACAAGTCGTGGGACTTTTTGCTGGGTTGTGCAATTGTGTTTTGACATCAAAAGTGACTGTACAGACCATCGTTTTCTACAGTGGATATTGGACAGAACCGAGGGGTCGGGAATCCCTCTCCTTCATCATCATCATCATCATCACCATGCATTCACTTCCAAGACCTGCTTATGTTTGGCCAATCATCATCATCATCATCTTCATGTACTGTATATACTGTACAGACATTCTTATTTGGCAAATACATTGCTTTATTATTATTATTATCGTCTCATGTTTTCAGATGGAGGTTTAAAGGCGAGTTCCCGCCATTTGCTGATAAGCCGTGATCATGTTAGTACTGCCGGTTCAAATGTGCACAATTGTTAGTGTTGTCGACAGGTCGAGCTGAACAATATTCTGAGCTTTTTTTTTTTTTTTAAGTTAAGTGTACTTCATGTTTTGCCACTCCCATGAGCAAATCCGTAAATATAGCAAATACTGTAAGACTTGTTTTCACCTCAGTTGGTCCACTTGTGAAGGAAGTGGCGGGTGGAAGCCAAGTGATTCTTGTGCTTTCGTTTTATTGATGAGCGAGAGGCCACGTTCATTCACTCTTGTGCATTTTTTGTTGTAAGGCAACAGGGAGGAGCACGGGGGCCTTTGACGGCTTGTGGCTTGCGCTCCTCCTCTCTGGCTTTGCAAAAGGCAACGCGTTATATGCGCAATACTTGCAAAAAAAAAAAACAAAAAAACAAAAATGAAAACTCCCGCGCTCATGCGACGCGAACACCTGATTTTCTTCTTTGACAGCAGTCCAAACGAAAATAATAAATTAATGAGGTCACCCTAAGGAGACCGACGCGTCCAGTGTAGGTAAGGAAAAAAAAAAATGGAGACGGACCTGAGGTTTTTGGGGGGTTTGCGTGGAAGGAGAACTTCTCAGCTGACCGCTGCCGCCGTCACTTCCTCCTCTTCCATTTCCCTATTGTCCTCTTGGTCCAGGTTGGCAACGGGCACGTTGTAGTGCCGGTCGTCCTCGGTGATGAGACTGACGTGGGGCCATTGGTCCTTGTGCTCGGCAGGGTAGTAGGCCACAAATTCCTCGGTGTCGGCCATGTACAGGCGGTACACTTGCAGGGTGCAGTGCAAGGCGTCGCCCAGCAGGCACATCTCCACCTGACGAACACAAAGACAATTTAGATTTAAAAAAAAAAAAAAAAAAAGACTAACATTTCCCTAATTACACATTTTTCGCTATTGTTCTTGAACGCTCTTGTCGTGATGCTCACCTGCTCCAGTCCGGCACTGACGCCCACGCGGCTCAGGTGGTTGGCGAGGAAGGCACGCGGGCAGTCGGAGGAGTCGCGCGCAAACAGCAGCCAGCAGAAGAGCGGCACGTCGCGGCCGCCGCGCATGCCGGCGTGCAGCCGGACGGCGCGGCGCAGCATCAGTAGTTTGAGCGCCTCCAGCATGGCCGCCTCCTCCTCACCCCCTCGAAAAGCGGCGTCACACAGCAGGAGGCGCTCGGCGGCCGACGGGCAGCGCGCCGCCGCGTGCCACTGTGGACGGCCGGGAAGACGGGACTTGATTAGAAACCCAAGTCACAGTCTTATTATCATTTTAAATGCGCCTAGGCCTCCTTGAACCAGATCTGGATGGAAATTTCACGTATTCTCCCTTTGCCCGGGCCGCGAGCCTCCACAATGTACCAAATGGAATTGGTGAAGTTACATTTGCATCATCTAGCTAACAGATGAACCAACGGCCATGCAGGTAAGAGAAAATTCTTTGGCGCTCGTGAACCTTGTTTCGGAGGATCTCCAAGGAGCTTTGAAGCCGCACAGTAGCATCCGGCTGCGCTTCATCCTCGCCTGGAAACGTCCACTGACCCATCAGCTCGGACAGATCCTGCGAAAGAATCAAGAAAAGGCAAGCCCTTACTTTTGACCTTCTTTTGTGATGTAGCCAGGCTAGACATCTAGAAGCTATTGGGAGGAGGGGGGCAAAACAAACAAGTGAGAGTTAATGTGTCCCGAGAATGACAAAGGATTTAAAGAAGTGTGAAAGTTTAACGGTGAGCGGTTAATGCTCAATAATGTTTGGCCGTGTTTAACCGGACGATGGAGGTGGAGGGTTACCGCGGCCACGTCGTCTTCGTCCTCATCATCATCATATTCCTCCTCCTCCTGAAGCCACACGGGCACCTGAGAAGCCTGAGAGAGCACCTGAAACAAGGTGGCACGCAGGGCGCAGTAGTTGTCCCCCCGCACTTGACGCACACTCGCAAAGCGCTGCGACAGCTCCTTGTAACCCTGCAGGACGGACAGAGTGAGTCAGCGACAACTAAATCACAACCAGACAAGCAGACACACATTGACACGTTGCATTTGGTTAAATCTATTGCTTTCAAAACATTGCCACTATTTCGAGCAAGGACTTAAAATCATGTTGATTGAGTTTAGGAGCTATCAAATTTTATTACCAAATAATTTCACAACAGATGTATTCATTCATTAGTTTCTTTGGATAAGATTGATTAAACATGGTTTAATATTTTTTTAAATGTCTACGTTTTAAATATATTTCTAATAACAGCAGTCTGCAGACAGAGAGTCAAGCCACCTTCCTAATGAGAGCACTTTTGGCCGTGTTGCCTCTCCATTCTCGCTCGCTATAAGACAAAATGTCCACCGCCGGGCCCAAACTGCATCTGGCCTCCACTGTGGAGCACATGAGGAACAACGTTATGTCTGCTCTAAGGCATAATCATAGCTTGTGGTGTCTGACACGCACCAGTGGACTGCAACGACAACACGAGCCGAGTTGCATGCTACATGTTCCGAAATCTTTTGTGACCTACTCGTTGCAACTGGCAAGCAAGCAATTTTTTTTTTTCAAACGGTGTAACTTCCCTCGCTGGGGTAGAATACAAACAGTATTGATCTTCAACAGAATTCAGTCCAAGCTGCTTGAGACCTGGAGGGCTCCCGCGATTTACAAGAGATGTCTTTTCTTTGTTGTTAAGACTTGTTGCAAATCGACCGGGATTGTTTCTGCGTAGGCACTTGAGCGTAGTTGAACTTGCATTGGATCCAATTCACAATTTTTTCGTGACGGACTGCTGTGTGCAAAGACTCATCGGAATGAAACGTTGGGGCGGGGGGGGGGGGGGCTATGTGTCTTTGTTAGAGCAAGACCTCAATTGATTTAGAATGCATGCTTTCACTCAGCACTTGCACGACTGATTCGGAGCGAGATCCACGGATGAGCTCACGTGGGCTGCTCTCTAACGGCGCCGCTTGTGCATCATTGGGAGACTCCTCTTCTCCTCTGTACAGATCTTCATCACTGGGAAGAAAAAAAAAAAAACATGAAACCGCTTTAGGACGTAAGACATTACGGAAAGTTAGCCAGGGGGGCTTTACGTTAGGTAAGCAGAGCTGCAAGGGGTGCCTCAGTGCACACTCCATATGAACTTCTGCGTCCACAAGTCAAAATGCTCTCTTTGTTTTGAAAGGTAACACAGTATACCAGGGGTCAGCAACACCGGTCCTCGAGGACCACGTAAGGGGAACATAAACTTCTAGAAGTGCACCTGCTCCTCAAACTGCCTTCAGCGGGTCTGACTTCTTGAAGCACTTGTGCAGTTTCTTCAGATAGCTCCTCAGCCTCCCCGCCCTCCATCGTTTCCACTTTCTTGTCATCCTCTGTCGCTGCGGGGCAGACCCCGTCTTGATCATCTGCAACATGCTGGACGATGTTTTCCTGCTGGTTTTCCTTCGTTCCATGCAGGCTGCAGAAAGCAAACGTTTTTTTTTTTTTTTAACTGCAGGCTATAATCTGTGCTCATCAATCATGGGTAAAGGCCATTGGTGCGCATACGCCTCCTTGTGGACGCGAGGAGAAGTACCGCAAAACAACACAAGGAGTCCTGTACTGTGTGTTGTTTTGGAAGCAGTTGCAACCCGCTGACCTGCTGGTGACTTCAGGCGTGGCCGTCAGCGTCTCCACATCGTTAAAGTGTGTTTCAGGGCGTTTCTCCTCCTCACCGCCCAGCTTTGCTTCTGTGGGCTGCGCACATGCATCGTGGCCTTTTTCGTCCTGGCCAGACATCAACGCTGAACACTCGCCATCTTCCGAGCCCTCATTCACTAAGCTACACGCAGAGGGAAAACAAAAATCACAACTTCACTTTTTTTTTTTTAAATGGGGCAATATGATTCTACATGAACACAGCAAAGTACAAACTGACCTGATGGCATTTGAAAGCGATACAGTCAAATTTAAGATAAACTTTTTCAGCACATTACAGTTTTATTTTTCAATAAAATGTACAGATATGCACACTTGTGATTTTTCTTTGCATTTTTGTCAGAAACAGATTTTTCAAACGTAAACCATTTTCAACAACAAGGCATTTCAATTATGTGGGGTCTCCGTCTCCACACAAGGGGTACTATGTTAAAGACTGCAAACACCAGACAAGACACGACGAACAACATTATCTTGTGGAATTCATCCATTCTACAGAACACATCGTGCGTCGCGTGACTCACCAGTTGGGCTCGGACATGTTCTCCTGACACGTTGTGGTCATGGTTGCCTCCTGAGTGTGGGCTGAAGATGGCACGTCGTCTTCGTTCCAACAAAGCTCCGTCACCATCGTGCAGCCATTTGCAACTTTAGAGCTCACGTCGCCCTCGTCATCGTGGCGGCAAACATCAGACACGTCTGCGTACATTTGCGCTTCTTGCGGGCTGCCATCTTGGTTTCCAACCTGAACGGATGAGGCCGAACACCGGTCACCATATTCCCATTGGGAGTCCACTTCCTGTGGGAGGACAGATGAGCCGCTCTTGTCCAGAAAAGTCTCCAGACTTTCTTCTGTGGTGGTGCCGTGATCGAGTGCGGCTTTGTCGGACACGTGCGCTGCTTCCTCCAGTAAGGATCCATTTTCCTGCGCAACCATATACTCAGACACATCTGATTTGGGAAGCTTCAACTGCACGTCATCGGTGTCCTCCACTTTTAACGGCACCGTGTCAGTCATCTTCCTGGGTGACACAAAAATACTACATGATGCAACATGTATGGGCTGACCAGTCGACCACCCTGCCGCCCTTAGTGGGGACATTTCAATCACCATTGTTTTGTATTGATTCGTTGATTGATTATAGTGTCCTGCTTGCTCAAGTCTCACCTTATGTTGTTGTCTCCTTGCGGGCCACACGTACCCCCGACCGTTCCTGCCAAGTAGCCCGTGGGCGAAGCGGCCTTGGTGTCATCTTTTAGCAAACCGCTTCGCTCCTCTGCACTGCCAGAGGGACGCTGAGGACGAAAGCAGCAGCCCCCCATTGGAGTGCTCCCGTCAACACAAGTGCGGGGCCTGACAGCGTCACCTCGGGTCCTAGGAATGCGGCTGGACCAGGACGCTCATGCCTGAAAAAACAATATGAAGAGTTAGTGGACAAAAGCTGGAACAAAATGGTTGCCCCTTCATCACGACGGAAAAATGGCAAACACTTTTCAGGAGAATAAATACTCATGTATCAGCGTGATGCAGTGTAGATGACACAACCATAAACATTTTCCTCAACCAAAACCCCATTCCATCATTTCTTTTGTGTGTGTTTTAAGGTCAGCGGTGGCCGGGAACCTACTTTCTGATTAATACAAACATATGTACAGAACTGGTTGAGGAAAAAAAAAAAACCTCATTCTTACAGTGGCGCTTTGACTCACTGCGTTGAATTCATTCCCTGACCACCACGAAACTGAGTGACTAACCCTGAATCTTATTTTGCTCCAAATTGAGCAGCATAGCGTCACTTGCAGGTCCATCGCCAGCCAATCAGGTTAAGCTCAATTGGTTGGCTGAGGTTGGATGACTGCTCCATCGATTGCTCTGGCCTGGCTTTTGGAAGTGACGTTTTGCTACTGAAATAGCTTTTGAATGTTGCATTTTTTTAAGAGGGAGAGTGTACGGTTGAATACTTCGATAGTTAGTTAACATTCAGCGCTAATAATTTCGATTGAGAATCTGAAGACATCGATACTTCCATACTGTAGCCAGTGTTTTGGTCAAGTGAGTGCTCGCAGTGTTATGTAGTATTTTAAAAAAATGTTGACTCCCTTGTCTACACTTATGACACACATTCGACATCACAGATGATGCCAAGATCTGCTTCCACACACGAGTGGCGTCACAATGCGCAACAACACGTTCCACTGTTGCGCTAACAAGAACCCACACAAAATCATCAAAGGAACACGTTTAAAGGGACGGACAAAGGACGACCTGAGAAGACTGTAGAAAGCGTCCAAGGTTGACAGGTAGCATGAAACGCAGCTGCTGCTGCTTTGGCTTTTGCTTCGCCCAAGTGAAGCTAACTAGCCGGCTAGTGCTAGCTCATTGGGAAACTTCCAGCACACAAATCAACACGCCCGCCCGGTCCTCTCGACGCGGCTGCTTTAGGAACTCCAGCGCCGCGCTGGAGCTCCTTTGTACTCACGCGAGTGGGACATTATGTTGTTTGTGATATACAGTGTATAAAAAAGAAATTAAAATTTAAAAAAAGGTGGTGGGCGTGTGGTATGGGGGGCTGGTGCCGGAGAGAGAAAGCGGAACAACCGCTGGGGCGGGGTTATAGAGGGTCACGCCTCCAGCTTGACGCGCTGACGTCATCGCGGAACGCAGCGAGCGTTGTTGCGTTCATCGGCCCCATGGATATTGCAGTACAATTTAACTGATATTACAAAATATAATAACAATCATAGCAATAATAATAGTAATAATAATAAAATAATGCATCAGATTTTATCCAAGAAAAAAATATCTTTAATACAGAAATTAAGTAAAGAATTGGCCTTCTAAAAAGTATTTTCTTCAGTGCAATGAATAACAGTTTATTCATTTCAACACATTCAAGAACATTTAAAGAAACGCAAGTGAATTTGACTTGCATTTTTAACTACATGTATTACACAAACAACGATTTTGAGAAAGTAGGTCATAATAAATCTGACAAAACCATCCAAATCATTTTAAATACATAAATTATGTGGAATTGGAGATCCGAAAAGGATTTCCCCATGTGCTTAATGAAGATTTCATTCGTTTAAACAGTAAAAAAACATCTTAATTATATTCTAATTAGTAAAAAAATAAAATTATTTTTACTTTAAAACAACTGATGAAATCTTAAGTGAATTCATTGCATTTGTTTTTAAAATGATTGTTATTATTTCGGTCTCCATGTGACACCACCCGTACACAATCTGTTGTCCTACCTACAGTGGATCTCACCTTTTTTGGATGTCAATCAATCTTCTCAAATTCAAGTCCAAAGTGTGCAGCTCGTCATGGTTGCCTTTCAAAGCCATTGTGGTGGTGGAAAGAGCCCCAAAGAGGACAACTGTCTCCATGTCCCAATATTTCATTGTCAGTATGAAGAAGATGTCAGTTCAATATCTTCAAGCTCATTGATGTGCTCCAACAACCCAGGAGGCAGCCCGAGCTCTGCCACAATGTCCCTGCAGCTCTGCACCAGCTGGCTGAAAATTGTTCCATGGGCGCAAGACGATGACCGAGTGTCACTGTCGCTGCCCACTGAATGTAACGTGTGACCATGTGGAGGACAATCTGTGTCCATGCAACAGTCGCTTTCTGGGCAGTTCTTCAACGGTGCTATCTCGAGGTCCTCCAGGCTCTCGGCGACGTCGTTCGCGCTGGGAGGGAACCGCTTCTCCATGGCCGTCATGATTTCCGCTACGATGGAATCCTCGTGCTTCGAAACGCGCTGGAGGAGATCCGTGACTGAGGCAGGGAAGGGCAGGCCGCGATGCTCCACCTGGTACCAGCTCCCAATTGCGCTTGAAGGGAGCGAAAAATATAATAAAAGAGAAAAACAATTTTAAGGAAAACGTTGGTCAAATGGACAGATCTTTCTTATCTTGCCCACTGAATTGAATGGAAATGCTATTAATGTATTCCAGTCGCCCCTACCCACCCCCAAATCCTGCAAACCAATTCATGGTGCCGCTCCCGCTGGTCTGCCCACCTTGGCCACCAGGAGGCAGTACACAACAGTGATGCAGCCACAAGTGACTACCATAAGATTATTTGTACAACTACTTTCATTGATGCTGCAATAGCCATTTTTCTGAGAGGCAAAAGACTATATGGCTGTACCATACAATCCCTCGAAGTCGTCCAACGGCCAGAGTCTTGGCCGCTCCCTCTTGGAAGCCCTCCTTAAAGCCCACTTCCAGCGCCGCGTCCTCGCCGGCGTCAGCGCCGTCCACATAACCGTCCTGACGGTCATTTTGACATGGAAAAATATTAATCAAAGTATATGAATGAACAATAGCAGGGCTACGCTACGTATTATATGCAACTTTAAAATTGTACATTTCCACAGCGACTCTGAGAATGTCAACAGATGAATCTGTGATGGTCTCGAGATCGTGATAGATCCTCCGGTTAGCGACACCAACACATCAAGAGTCAGGAAAGTGAAGGAAAAAAATACTCTTACGCGAATTCTTCTCTTCATGTTGAGTGCCCATTCTTTGGCTGAAATGTCAAGTTCGTCCGCGATCTCCTCAAAAACGTCGTCGGTCCCGTTTGACGTCGCTTTCAGCCACGACATTGCTTCCAGGTGGACAGAAGAAACGCAAACCAGCACCGTATTGGGGCTATGGCGTTGTGACGTCAGACCGGAAGCGGCTTCTTCTTCGACGGCAAAGTCGCCAGCTCCAATTTGGCAGCATCGTCACCTGCAGGGCAAATTGCGCCAACGCAGCTAGTTACTCACAAAAGACTCGAGTTGTAAAACAGATAAATCCTGTAGGTGGCGCCAGAGTTTCCCATTAAACTAGTCCGTGGCTGGTGGTCTCTCCAGCCAGACCCGGTTGGTTCAAGGGGGCGGCTAAGGTCGACTCTGTCCGTCCTCAACCCGACAAGGCTTCCTCGTGTGGTGATTTATGTCAACACCCTGCACTCACACTCCCGTTTATTTCATTCAATTGTACGGAGCCCCTACCCAAGGTGACATGAAGAAAAAGAAAGTAGAAGAAGAATCCTGACAATCATGTATGAATGTATGTGTGTATGTATGTATGACTGTGTGACTGTGTGAGGGTTCTGCAAAATCCTACATATACTCGAAAGTCAGCATAATTTATCATTTTTGTGGGTGAAATGTGATGAAAACCCGGCTGTCGTCTTCTATTCCGAGTCAAATGTTGTTGTTGATGTTATTACGGCCATCAAACACGAGCTACTGGTGAATTTATCGCCGTCCGTTGCATCTTTACAGCTTCCCGTTTTCACTTCTCAACACGCGACGACCATCAAACGCATTATTGTGAGGCATCAATTATGCATTTCAACCTGGTGTGGAATAAAAAAAAACAGCGGGATGCATTAGAGCAGTGGTTGTTGTTGTTGATGTTTTTACACTAAGTAGCACCTCAAAGAATTCTTCTGTCAAAGTATAAGTACAATATAGTAGTGTAGTAGGCTTTTGAGTGTCCATCCAAAATGAACACTTGTTTTTTTTCTTTAAAAAAAAGTATATTTTAAAGTTCTATAGTATTTTTGTTATTTTATGTTAAATGTTCTATTACGCTTTGTTACAGCTGCAGCTGTTGTGAAAGCGCGATATAAATACAGGTGTATTGTATACGATTGTAACTAAAAATTGTATCTAAATAAATGTTTGAAAACCAACCCATTTCAAAGATGTGACTGTTTTGTACTTAGAAGTTAAATACAACTAAAACGAACTGAACAAAATGTACGATACTGGTTTGAAAAAAAATGTTGACGCAAGCCACTGTAACATCCAGTTGGAACATTTCATTCAGTGATTGTTTTGTACGCCACTAGAGGGAGCCCACGTACCATGAGGGGCGTACATAAAAAATCTCAAATGCCCGCCTTCCCTCAAACAACCATCGACCCCCCCCCCAAAAGCTCCCAAACTTATTTCCCCGACTGCTGCATTTCCCTCCAATTTCCCAGCGTGTTCATTTTCGGTGCCTAATGGCGCATCATTTTGCCCCAGAATTAATCCTCAGAATCAAAACAGATTTTCCAGGGAGCAATCTCCCATCAAGTATTGATTTTTTTTCCCTTTTTTTTTTTTTTTTTTTTTTTTTACTCACACCGGCCGAGCCTGTGGTCCCTAATTTAAGATGACAGGCCGGCAGCACAATGGAGCCAGCAAAGCACCTTGGGAGCTCTTCTTCCTCCTTCTCCTCTTGACGGATAGATGGGGAGGTTACACCACACTTGCGCATCAATGTGCTCGAGCTGTTTTTTTTTTCCATCTTGAGGCCACGCAGGTGCAGCCATCAGCCATCATTGGGGGGGTCCGTCTTTGACCGATTCACGCCCCCCCCATTGGTCATTTTGAAGAGGGGTGCCTTCATGAGAACGCAAAAGGAGATGAGCATGACAGGACACATCACTTGAACAACTCGATTTCATTTTTTTTTTCCACAAAGCAACATTTATTCAATAGTTTTGCTCAGTGTGTTGCTTTACCATGGAATTGTTTTGCTGCCGCAGGAAGAAAAAAAAGGTTCAATAACAGTTGATACCATGTTAAAAGGATAATAATACTCATTTGTGAGGTGTGCTTTTCTGTTTTGACCAAAAGTCCAAAGTTTGTTGAGTTTTGGCGGCACTGCGATGATGACTTGACATATTAGGAGGTCACGAGTGACTGGTCCTCTTCAGGCGCAACATTTTCCAGAGAAGCTCAAGGACGACTTGCTGCCATGATTGCTGTCCTGTTTACATTAAACGCAACTTTTCAAGTGTTTCAAGTACCGTATACGAACTCAAGTGGACGTACGTGACGCTTGGTCCGGAACTTGCTCGTACGCTCGATTCAAAAGCGTGCCACCTAAACACATTAAAAGTTGCACTTCCCCGCTCAAGCACGACAAACATCAAGTCGGGAGCGTAAGTAAACGTAACCTTTCGTGTTGCATTTGTATGATCGGAGGTGTCAAAAGTTGAAACGAATAAGCAGCAGTTCAAGCAGACAGCGATTTCATGCAGTGTGGAGGAGCTAATGCGCATCCTAAACCTTTAACCAAAGTCTACATGATCAATATAAAGTGCTAAAAAGTGCACCCGGTTGACTATTTTGATCATATGGAAATTTTCATGATGTTGGACTTTGATTTTGGTGTTTTGCAGCCACTGACTAACCCATTCGATTTGAATCACACATTCGGTGGCTAATGTGTGTGTGTTTGTGAGAGCTTTCTAGACTTGTGGAAAAGGCAAAGTGGGGCTGACTGACAAACCGGTGGCACGCGTTTTCCTTTTTGAGCAAGTACGCAGACGACGGTGCCCATTTTCATCGGCAGGCGCAATTAAAAAAGGCAAGCAAAGGAACATCAGAGCATGCATGTCTGCCAGCGAAGCTGAAAACCTCCTGCAAGACCAAAACGCATCAGTCTTAATATTAATAATGCATCTGCTCAGCGTGCTTTTTTTTTTGGTATTATGGTTATTTTATTATTTACTCGTTTCCTCCTCTCGTCTTCAAAAGCAATGGACAGGAGTACCAACGACGTCTCCAACTTTTTGGAGTTTGCTTTCAAAAGGCTCCCTTCACTTTACTTTCTTTGCCCTTCTGCTTGTGGTTGTTTGCTGGTTTGTTGACGAGAGGCCACTGTTTGCACTGCACCCCCACACGCACCCCCGCTCCCCCAAAACAAAAACACATCTTTCCACTTGTCAATGAACAGCTTTTCCTATAGGGGGATGTACTCCCATTTGCCCGGGGTGATTGGAAGAGACAGTGAGGTCACCTGAAGTCTGCTTTCACTAAACACTTCTTTTATGCGCCTCTTAAAAAGATGGATTTTTTTTTTATTCTTTCCTTGAAGAATATTTACACTCCACGTTATTGAAAACACTTTTTCTGTTGACCTGTATGAAGCGCACGGGCATAGAAATATCGTGAATATTTGTATGTAAATAACTGACTCAAGCTTACTTCATACACACACA
>NW_017805564.1:209310-213852 GCF_001891065.2 Hippocampus comes
GCGTGTGCCTCTGTGTGTGTGTGAGACGTCCTCCAAAAAGTGTGAAGAAAAAGAAAAGTGGGGAGGGAGGAGCACTCGCTCGACTCCGTGCTGATGAACGTGGGGTTCCCTGTGGAGAGTGTTTACTTACAAAGCTAATGGGGAACATTCGACACCGCCCGCTCGCTTGGACACACACAAAACATTTTGGAAGGAAGCCGCACGCAATGAAAAATCAAACGTTCAAATCGAAAGATTTTGTACATAGCAATGAATTCATCTTCATTGTAGTTGCGCTCGTATATTTCAGAAAGGGATCATTTTCTCCTTGGTACTTAATCATTTCTATTTTGCACTATATTTTTCATTTCAATATTCCTGTACCACATAATCACATTATTTTTCGTTTTGTGCAGTGCACGGACACTGTTGGAATAATGAAATTGTACAAAAAAAAAGCATTTGTGTGGCGCGCACACTCACTGCTGACTAGCTGTCCCACGCTAAGCGCCGAGGATGAGGAGGAGGTGGTGGAGGAGGAGGAGGAAGAGGCCAGGTGCAGCGGGCTGTGCCGGTGGGCCATGTGGAGCAGGCCGGGCTGCGAGGACGAAGACGACGAGGATGATAATGAGGATGATGAGGACGAGGACGAGGAGGAGGAGGAGGCAGGGCCGCTTGCACCCTGCTGGGCCCGAGGCCACAAAAAAAAAAAAAAAAAAAAAAAGAAATTCAGGTTCACTGTTTCAAGCAGTGGTGTCATGACTATGTAATAAACAGTTATGAAAGGGAGCCATTTAGTAGCGAACCCATTTGTGTGCTTTTAACTGCTCCCGATTCCTTCCGGGGTCACTTACTGTCTTTGTCGGAGAAAAAAAAAAAAAAAATGGAAAGAGAACATTTGTTGACAAGCTCAGAGGCGCATCTCCGTGAATCAAACGCAATTTCCAATTGGGTAAGCAGCGGCGGCACAATAACAATAACAATGTACTTTTCTGCTTTCCGCACCTTCCCGATGCGCTTTTACAACATCAAGACAGGAGCCTTGTCACGCCGGCTTCTCTTCGCCTCCTTTGCTAGTCATTATTTTCCGGGCGGCGTGTGTTTGTTGGGGCTACGCGCTAGTCAACAGCCGAGCTAGCACGCGCTGTCAGGACCGCTGACAGGCCGGGAGAATTATCTAGCTTGAGTTGGAAATATTCCCAACCGCAAGGTCCTGACAAGCGTAAATGATTCCCTTTCAAGTGGAGAGCCGCCCGCCCGCTAAACATTATTTACAAACGCAATCATTCATGCCGAGTGGCGGGCGGACGCAATTAAACGTCCGTCTGCGCGCATTGGGCAACTTTTTAAGGGGCGGTTCTGCGAAGGCGAGCCAGTCAATATCCTTGACAATTGGCAAGCGTGTGACTTGTTTGGATCGTCAACTTTGGAGCTTTCAGTCTTCAAAAAGAAAGCTGGAAACGCCTGCCTATGAGACTCCAACCGCTCCATCCAAGGACAAATACAAACGTCTCGACATGCCGCTAAAATTTGAAACGGGGGTGCCCACCTGCTTGATGGGCGACAGCGTGATTCCCTGCGTGTTGATGACGGGCAGGATCTGATTGCCGATGACCGTGGCGATGATCTGCCCTTGCGCGTTGGTCAGGAGCTGCGGCGTGATGGGCGGCACCTGCAGCCCCGCGTTGCCGCCTCCCGATTGGCTGGACGGCCCTGCCGAGTTCGCCATCAGCGGGATTGTTCCGATGATCTGGGGAAAAATAAAATAAAATAAAATAAAATAAAATAAAATAAAATAAAATAAAATAAAATAAAATAAAATAAAATAAAAGGACGGGTGACTGGCTTGGTTTGGATGCAGCTGGTGTGTGTGTGAATGGATCGAAGGATGTATTAGCATGTGTGTGTGTGTTTGTGTGTGTAAAATGACAAACCGCCAAAAAGAAAGACAGACAGTGTTTGAATGGCTGCTAAGTCTTCAGAATGTTGCCGAGCCGCTCGTCCAGACAAAAGCAAGCGAGGCCAGAGTGGACTGCTGGGAGCGCACTGCAAAGGTCAACACTGAATACCTGTTTGGATGCGCGTGTGTGAGCTGGTGCACACCAGTGCCTGTGTTAGCCATCACGCGGCGTGAGCATGAGCGTCTGAGTGTGTTGAAGTGTCTTTGTATGTCTTTACTGAGAGGAGTACAAACAAAAGTGTTTCTTTCTTTTCTTTTTTTTTTTTTGCCAGGTCCTGGTGCTTTTAATCCAACTCAGCGGGTGCCCCCCGCCTGCACTCCCGGTCACCTTCATCCTGTGTGCTTGTAATCAGGAAGGGCAAATGCCAGAGTGCCGTTTCAATGGGTGGAAGTTGACGTGGGCTCTTCAGTCTCGCTTGAGTCGGGACCCCCCGTTACGCACAACAGTCGCTCACGATCCCAAACCAGGACTTAAAAGTTCGAGACCACAACTCATCAAGATCAAGGTTTTATAGGGGTCCAGACCGTGACAAGACTAAGCCCGCAAAAACACATTTTCTAACCCATGACAGAGTTGGAGAGCTCAACAAGATTCTCTGTTGATTTTTTTTTCTTTGACAGCCACTGCGTCGCCATTCACTTTTTGTGCCTTGACATACAAGCTCAGTTCCGTCCGCGCTCTCAACTATTCAATCTCATATTGCGTGTCACTATTTGCCAAAGTGCCGTTTTTTGTCAAGTGACCGCCACCATGTGTTCACATTTCAAGTTTGCACACGTCAAAGCAAAAAAAAAAAAAAAAAAAAAATGATCCCGATGACAAAAACTTGCATGTCGGGTCACTCATATGTCAAAGCGCCGCTCCGCTCCACTTGTACGCAATTTTTTACAATGAAGCCAAATGCGAGTCAAACGTATTTTGCAAAACTCGTATTGACATTGCTTCACATTGGCTCCCTCGCCGCCCCTCCCCTCGCATACATCGCTTTGACATAATCGGGGGGGATCGTCGCGAGCGAGGCGGGCCGGCAATCTGTAATTCATCCTCGCCACGGCTCATTTGGCTACGTTGCTTCGCATTAGGGTGCAGATAATTTATCTCTCTCTGCCTTGTGCTCGTTTCCTGCCACTTAGCATATTTTATTGCTGCGCCCTCGCCACTCCCCCCCCGGGCGAGTTCCCCGCTTCGCATGCCGGCGCGGCACGACGGGGGGAACTTGTTCCACTCAATTATTCATGGTGGTCACGGCGCTAAGTGCTTGTTCCGTAAGCGTAATAAAAAGAGCGGGCGAGTGACAGCTTGCTTTGGAATATTCTTATGATGACACTCCAGGGCCTTGCTTGCTCACTTTTAAGTTTACTGACGCTTAATGTTGATGTTTTTTTGCTTGATTACCTCCGCCATGGATCTTGCTGGATGCTTTCATCACGTTCGTCTCATTTGCATGCAATGAAAATTTGAACTGACTCCACCCACACTCAGAAGAAGAAATTTGATGATGAGGTTTGGCCTTGGCGGAGGTCTCGTTTGTGATTGTTTTCTACATTTGTCTGAGCCGCAGTCTGTTTTCAAGCATGCATGGTGTGAGGCTTATCCCCCCCCACACACACACGAACGCACACGGCCAGTCTGAATAATGCCGGGGAATAATGAGTCGGCCGGGGAGCAAAGGCTGCAGCCCGGAGGTTTGACCGTCTCGCTGACCCGATTATGTCAGGCGTCGTCAGGCCGCCCGAGACGCGACAAAAGCACATAGCTCGGCACGTCGGCATGGGCCGGCGCTGCCGGCGTCTTCGGGAAGTCCATACTGTCTCATTAGCCACGTTTAGCGTCAAGAACGACGACGAGCGCGACCGCTCCGGCACAATGATAGCACGCAGAGTTAAGCGCCGCATCACTGCTGCCACCAAACAAGCTTGGTGGCTTGTCTGGGAGTGCGAAGATTAAAATCCAAACATTAGTTTAGTGCAGCCAGATAACAACTCCTGCTCACAGGCACGTATTCTTTATCCTCGAAGAAGAACGACTACTATTGTCAGCATGACTGCATTGAAGAGGCTTCTGGTGGCCACACCAGAAGGAGCAGCACACTGATTTGGATTGCAGCATTAAATCAGAAAACATAAACTGCTTCATGCTTGATGTTCTATTGCACTGTTTTATTATGAGTGCCATTGGAGTGTCGAAATGGTCTTTGAACAGCGTCCACCACCAAGTCAACGTATTGACGAGCGTCCGTCCGTGTGTTCAAACTCACAAATTTGCCTCGAATACGCGCCGGGATGAGATGATTCATTCGGCGAGGCTGGGCGATGACAAGTGCCATCATTCAAGCATCCGCCTACTTACTGAGCAATTCTGCGAATATGACCAGCTCAGCGTTTTTTTTTTTGTCGAAATGGTCTTTGAACAGCGTCCACCACCAAGTCAACGTATTGACGAGCGTCCGTCCGTGTGTTCAAACTCACAAATTTGCCTCGAATACGCGCCGGGATGAGATGATTCATTCGGCGAGGCTGGGCGATGACAAGTGCCATCATTCAAGCATCCGCCTACTTACTGAGCAATTCTGCGAATATGACCAGCTCAGCGTTTTTTTTTT
>NW_017805564.1:216469-219026 GCF_001891065.2 Hippocampus comes
CTTACTGAGCAATTCTGCGAATATTACCAGCTCAGCGTTTTTTTTTTTTTTGTGTGCTCGATAAGGAGTGCGGGAAGAAGTGCTTTTGTATGCTGAGGGCTGGCGCTCACCTGTCCTTGTGCGTTGGTCACTAGCTGCCCGCCGCCTCCTTGCAGGTTGGACAGGGTGTTGCCAAACACCTGCGAGCCGGCCGCCATGGCTGCGGCGGCCGCCGCCGCCGCTGCTGCCGCCTGGCTGGCCAGAGGGTTCAGCGGCTGCGGAAAAATACAACAACAACCACAAGATGAGAAAAACAACTTTCTACCATGCACGACCGCGTGCAAGCCAACATCAATGGCAAATTTGTGTTCTTGCAGGGGATGGTGCAAAATCGGGACCAAAAAAAAAAAAAAAAAAAAAAAAAAAAAGATGGCGGGGGGGTGGTGGTGGGGGGGGGGGAATCAATACTTTTTCATTGACAGTAAAGGTTAAGCACATTAAGAATGACACGGCATTTGTCTTATGAAATCATATTTCATGTCGGCAGCCCCTCCCCCCCCCACCCTCAAATTGGCCGTGATTGATATTGCCTGGAAAGTCATCTGCTTCTTTTTCTTCCTTTATTGTCTTTTTATGTCTTCTTTCCATCAGACTACATTTTTTACAAAGCTGTCGGCTTGCAGGAAGTCAAAAATAAATAAATAAAAATGTGTGTGTGTGTGTGTGTGTGTGTGTGTGTGTGTGTGTGTGTGTGTGTGTGTGTGTGTGTGTGTGTGTGTGTGTGTGTATAAAATCCTCCACCATTCCTGCATCTTGGTCCACTGTGATGATGCTTGTAGCTTAATGCACTTGACCGGTGGTGCCTTGAGGCCCAAGTTTAATATTCCTTCCTTCCTTCATTTATTCATTCATTCTCCGAACAGTGAAACCTCACTCGGGTTTGCGGGCGTGCTGGAGCCTCTACAAGTTTAATATGTGCAAGGGGAAGAAAAAGTCTTCAAAGTTAAGAAATGACAATGAATGAAGGATAAATACGTTTTGTTTCATGCCAATTAAACAGTGAGCCAGTTGTACTGGAAACATCTTCAATAATAGTCCTTCCCGTTGGGTTAAATGGGCCTGAAAAGGAACGTCTGGCTTTATTGGTCAGGACTCCTGGGCGTGTGCGTTTCCAGAGCTAAACAGGTGATTTTCCGCCACAGCGACTCCTCGGCGGGAGGGAGCAAATGACAGGCCCATCCCAGCGTTTGCGCTGATTGCATGTGTTAGAGGAGATAAACAACGATTCTTCCCGTGTGTCAACACAGCCGCCGCCGCCGCCGCCGTTGTTGTGTTCGCCTTTTTTTTCCACTACCTTAACACCCAGTCAAAGCAAAAGCCTCTATTTTCGGGACACACAGCAATCTGAGAGGCTACGCCAGGCTAAATGCATGTTTGGCTGCAATTGGTCCAAAGTGCGGCATGCCTTTTGTTTTAGCTGCAGGTTGGCCTGGTGCGTGTAATCGGCCAAACGGGGAAAAGTAGCACCGCCGCAGAGCGTGGCCAAACTTGGAGACACCGCCCCCCCCCACCCCCCCAAACCCCCCCAGCTGGAAATCGAAAATGGTTTGACACAAAGGAAGCACCGTTTGGTGCATGGAGAAAAGAGTGAAGAAGAGATAAAGGATTAAAGACGCAAACAGTATTTTTCTTTTTGCCTTACTTGCAAGGCGGATATAACCAGAGAATAAATATAAAATATTTTGTGAAGGTGATCATGGCTTTCTCTCATAGGACCTCACATATAAGGTCAACAAAGGTCAAATATTGTGCCGGTGGCTTTTATAATATATTGGGATGTCCCAATCATGCTTTTTTTGGCACCCGAGTCTGTGTCTTTGGTTTTAGTCCTGATCCAATACATGGAAAAAAAAATATGAAAAAAAAACAGGCCATGCCCACAAATAATGAGCGTCATTGAGATGTGCTGAATGTAGACCGAAAAAAAAAAGAAAATCATTTTTCAACAGTCCCTGTAAGGTACAACTGTATGAGTTTGACATTTTAAAATAAGAGACCAGAAAAAAAAATAGATAAATAACAAATCAAAAAGTTTTTCCCCCGTCTTCTACTTAAATGCGATGATGCACTTGTAAAGTGTGACCACAGCTTTTCTTGTTAGTGAGAAGTGCTCGTCTGGTGTTGTCCCCAGCGTCCACGACAGTCATAACGGCCATATTGTCACAATAGGACAAAGTTGTCCCTCACAACATGCAAGTTTGTCCTCCCTCACGCTCGCTTGATATAATCAAGTGTGACACGAGAGCACACGCTGCGTATGTGTCGCCGCGGCCGCCGACGGGCCTCGGCTGACTCTTCCCTCACGCCCTTCTGTGCTTAAACATCAAAATGCCATTAGGCCCTCGCAAACACCTCCGCGCTGGGCCATCTGTTGCCCACCGCTGGGCCTCTACTACGCTCCTTGTGAAAAATAAAGCCTGTCAATCCCAACCCCCCTCACCTCCGGACGGCACATCAATATTGAACTGTGACTAAAAAAAAAAAAAAAAAAAAAAAAAAAAAAAAAAGAAAATCCATA
>NW_017805564.1:219141-231551 GCF_001891065.2 Hippocampus comes
GAAGATGAAGAAAAAAAAAAAAAAAAAAAAAAAAAAAAAAAAAGAGACTATCTAGTAACGCCCCTCCCAAGCCTTCCATCATGGGGGCTACGTTCCAGAACATCCCAGCAAAAAGTGAAATTCACAATCACTCCCGAGGGAAGTTTTGATAACATTTATAAGACTTCATTTTTTTGAAAGTTTTTGAACAAACTTTGAAAAATAATACAAGCATTTAACATACTGAGACAGAGCAGAACAGTGACAGTCTACCCATTCCTCTATTGACAGCCAACAAGTCCCCTTTTTTTCCCCCCCCAAACTAACAAATTTGACTTAATATCACAATGAAACACTGCCCTCCACAATTATTGGCACCGGTTCAAGATGTGTTGCTTAGTTGCTAATAAATTCCGTTTTTGTTCTAAATAACAGGAGAAAAAAACAATCCCACATGCATAAAGAATTCTTTGACATCAACTTATATATGGCAGCCTTATGACTACTTTGTGCACCGCCTCTTTCCCATGGGGTTGAGGTCTGGGGACTGACATGGCCATGAGAGGAGCTTGATTGTGCGTTTGCTCAACCGTGTCTACAATATTCATGAAAAACGATGACATCAGAGGCGTCGGCGTGACAGCTAATTAAGGCGCGGCCAAATGGCGGCGGCTAACGAGGCGCCATGCAAACGAAGGCGGATGAGCGTCGGGAAACGGTCGATGGCGACGATAAAGCCTTGATGGAGTGTCGGCCTTGGGCCGTCCATCTCGCCGCTCGTTACTGTCCCGTGGAATTAAGCGTGCCTTTAATCATGCCATCAAATCCTCGCCCGGCCCATTTGGGGATAATTGCGAGTCTTTTTGGACGCATTTTCTCAGCTTTCACACGAGGTTCCGCTTGGGTTTCTTTGATGGCCGGTGGATGATCGATGATATTTAGCCTTTAGATATTTGTCTCTTGAGATCCACTCGCAGCGGAGTGCTGGCCATCTACCTGTAGTACAATTGACAGCGCACAAATGATGCCAAATTTTTGATGTCTGACGAGTTCCTGCTGCCGACTCGGCGCGTGTGAAAGCAACAAGTACACTTGCTTGGTGTCTTTTTGAGATTCTGCTGCACTAAACTCAACTCGGCACACTTCACAATAAGCAGCAGTTTGTCAAATGGTGAACACTTTCTTCCAAAAGGGCGTTTTAAGTGCTTTTTTTTTTGTGACTCCCAGCTGAAGTTTACAGGAAACTAAGTATAGAACAAAAAAATGACACCGAGTGTGTTTTAACCAATCACATTGCTTTGCCCCACCAGCTTAATGCTAACCTATCATGACAAATGCCTTTGACATGCACATGCTAACTGGATATTTGAACACAAACTGTGGAGCAACTCATGTAGACCGATAACAGAACAATACTCAAAGGCATGTCTGTGATAAAAAAGATCGATCGGAGGGATGTCTTTTGTTTTATCTCGTATCTTTTTTCTGTCATAAAAAGTTGCATTTGGAAAGCATGTCACAGACATTAGGAGAGTTGATTGAATATTTTTGTCATGCTGATTTATGTATTTCCCTAATATCTGTGTATTTTTCATCTCATTTATCATCGGCCGAACAGCATGTAAAAAAGCAAAATTAAATCAAGAAGCGCCATGGATGTCTGAGAATCTAAACAAAAAAAAAACAACAACAAAAAAACAATAACATACTTTTTAAAAAGTACGTTGGTATTTTTCATTGCCATGGTGAAATTAATTACTCAAGCAATCAGACAAAAGATATGGAATTTTGGTTTTAGCTCTATTTCTTTTCATCGAAAGCATGCGACCAATATGTTAGGCTACGGTTTGATTATAGAAAAAAAAAAGTACCATCTCGAAAACAAACCACCTCCAATATGGCATCAAACTTTTCTTTTATTTAATGTTCAGAATCCCCTTTGAAGCGCACCGGCAGCAAAATGTCTTTTCACTTTTCAGTCTCGTGTGCACTCTTGACATATCAATATAGCATTTGAATGACTTTAATATCCTGCTCATCAATGTCCAGTGATCTTTTGATGTTCTCAATTCAATATCGGGAGGGTCAGCCGCGGCGCGTCTTGATAAACACAATAAAGGTAAGTGATGACTCTCCCTCGCAGGCTCTCCAAAAACACGGGCGCTAATGAAGAGAAATGGAGGAGTTGTCATGTGTCACCGGCTGACTCTCCCGTCCCAAAGATGAATGGCGGCGGGAGCCGGGGGGGCGCCGCCGCGCCCCGAATCGATCAACTCACCGCCCTCTTGGGCCCGGCCAAAAATACGTCAAGCCAAGTCGTCGGAGCGGCCTCAAATGAATTGATGACATTTACATTTGTATTTGTATCGATCGCTCCACTTTACCGTCTTTTTGGGAAGGGCCCACGTTGATCGCATTGGGTGAGGAAACGACAAAATGGATGCCGCGACTTGCAATGGAATTAAAGGCAGTCAAGGCCGAAAGTATTCATAGCCTGCACAAATCTGGAGCGCAAATCTTGTTTTGTTTTTGTTTTTTTTTTGCTGCACAAAATATCTACTTTTGTGAATACTGGATATCACCCCCTGTGCATTTTTTTGCCCATTTTTCAATGCATGTATTTTTTTTTTTTAATCTACATATCCTGACAAGGGGAGCGGGCCTACGGGAGCCTATCCCAGGTGTCTTTGGGCAGTAGGCGGGGTACACCCTGAATTGGTTGCCAGCCAATTGCAGCCTGTACTCCCATTTCAGGCCTTTTCTTCCAACTAGTTTGTAGTTTAAAACCCATTTGACTGGATGATTGTTCAATAAACGTACTCATGGCGAGGTACTGTAACGTACGGTCGACAACAAATACTCCTTTGAGTGCCCCGCAATCCTACGCCCGGCTGAAAGTCGCCCGTGACGGCTGTCTCAGCGAGCGGTCGCACCGGGCCTGTCCGCTCTCCACGGGCTCACTCAACAGAGCTAATTACAACCCCGGGGTCGACCTGCTACCATCGTTGGCCACAATTTACCAGCAGAGCGTCAGCCGACATCTCTCTTCGCCGAGATCACAGGACCGCCCTGAGGCCCCTCCGCTGCCCCCCCCCCCCACCCCACCCCCTCCCCGCACCGGCAAGTGCCGCATCAGCGCTCCGGCCGGGTCAGGTGTGAGCGGCTGCAGGGTAGGCAAGTCCCTTCCTCCCTCCCCTTTCCAGTCCATCTGGGCTCCCTTTGTCTCCAGCTGAGCTCCCTCCAGACGCTCGTACTGCCTTTGAGGCAGCTTTTGCTGCTTGAAAAAAACGGTCCGACGCATTAACTGCATTTTGAACATTTTTGATGAAAAAGCAACAAAATAATACATCGATAAATACATTGATAACAAATAAAAGTACTACAACCGAACCCCAGATTTTTGGCTAAAACTTGGTCTTTGGAGTTGAGAATGCGACAAGACTGTAAGATGCGGTTATGACGTGATATTAAAAACAGCAATAAACGGCATTGTTTATATCATCTCGATTCGTTTTGCACAACTACTAATGAGCGCCTACTGAGTGCAGGTTGGTCAAATGATACTTTTGAAGTGAGAAAATGTTTTCATTTGCGACACATCGCTGCTAAGATGGCAAAATCAGGTCTCTCCGAACATTCTGAAAAACAACCTCACTTTTTTCGAGCAAGAAAAGTCCTCCAGAGCTAAATAAACGACCTCCATTTGGGGCGGCATTATGTGGCACTTGTACTCATACCGTGCAGCGCTATCAAGGCGCCGTTCGCCTATTATGCTAACACGTGTATTAAGCGAGCCTGACCAATCGATTTCATTGATTTTCCGGATCGGCTCGGCGTCTTTGCAGAGTATTAAATCAAAGTGGAAGATGACACGTTCCCATCTGAGAGCCCAATGGCTCGCGCTGCACAAACTGTCAATGCAAGTGGACACTTCTACCTCCATCAGCACAACTCCTCTTCTCCAAAGTCCCCCCCCACACACACACACTCCCTGTACAAGTCAAATAAAGCTCACCTGAAGCTGCTTTTGGAGCATGAGCGGGCCGCCAGCTGTCAACGCAAAGGAGGCTGGCCTTAAGAAGGCAGAAAATTGCCTTACATAACAAGCGGCAGCGTGCAATTTAGCCTCACAAATGTGCACTGTTGACTGAAGCAGAAAATAAGACTGTGTGGCCCATCAACAGTCGCCACATTTCATATGAATAATTATAAAGATGAGGGGCCCAAAAGCAAGCTGACCATGACAGCTCCACTACTTTTATTTACTTCCAATGAGGGATTAGGCAGGGAGGGATGACGAGGTGAGCCTGCAATTTACAAACTTCGCTTCATCTTATTACCACCTACAGCCGTCATTTTCCCGTGCGACTTCCAGTCAAAGTTGTTGTGTTTCTTTTTAAACAGTGGATTGATTTTTTTTTTTTTTTCCCCCCCATTCAATTTGGATCGTACTCATCACCCTCACCACGTTGTAATGTCGGCAGACCGTTAAAAACTCTTCCCTTTAATTTCATTGCCCTTTAAGAGGACCTTTTGATTCAATCTGGTGTCGGAGGTTGACTTTTTCTAACTTTGCACATGGAAAGACGTTCCAAATGGAAGGACTTGCTTGAGTGTGTGGATGTTGGACTTCCTTCGTTGAAATGCCTTTTTTTGCCGTGTTGTTACACTGATATTGCACTCAGGTTGTCGGGTTCTTCCTTCACTTTACGGCGGTGGTCAAGGTGAGACGAGAGGAAGGCTCAGCTAACAGCGCTTTCTTTAATTATCAGTCCGGGTTATGACATTGAGGTCCCCGCGGCACCCCTCCCCCACCCCCGACCTCTCGTAGTCTAAGAGCTCGGCTCCGGCGAGGAGCCTCAGTACCCTCGCGGGGTACCCTTCCACCCCCCAGATAATTTCCGGTGCCCATTAGTGACCGCAGAGCGAGCACCGGCCGTTTTCAGAGGAGCAACGCCGGCGTTCGAGCAGAAATAAAAAAATGAAATAAAAAATGGGCAACAAGCTTTTAATGCGGCCTCGTTGCATTTTGGCCTCCTTGCAAGGCAAGTCAAAAAAAAAGGCCCATTTGTGCTCCCTCCAGAATATTAGCCGAATGTTCCTTCTGCTTCTCTGACCAGCTGTGGCCACCAAGCGCATTTCAATTGCAAGTCGCTCGAGATAAAAAAAAAAAGAAAAAAAAGACACGATCACGAGATTTCAGTTGTGCATTATCATTATTATGATCATTATTATTATTATCATCGTGACAGCCGTGTTTAACATCTTGTTTTGAACATTTTGTTGAAATTTTTCATCCAAATATGTTTGTATTTTGGGGTCTAATATTTTTGTATTGATTTCAAATATTTTTGTCTTCAACATTTGATATTATTTATTATGATATTGCTTTTTCTCCCAATATTTCCCATTCTTTCTGAATTTCTTTGAGTTTTTTTCATCTAGTACTGAAAAAAAAAACGTGATCATTCAAAAGAAAATGAGCAGATACATCAATTATTGTTCGTTGCAGCCCTAACTGTTTTGAAATAATTCGCACTTTATTGTTGGTCAGTGGCATGCATATTCATTGGACAATGATTTGTTCTTCCAATTGCGATCAAAAGCATCTGAAATAGAAGCGAGATTTGCTTTGGCAAGGCGTCAGAAGATGCCGCCAATGTGTGGGGAAGGAGGAGAAAAGACGCGGAAGGAGTAGGAGGCTCATCGGAAAGGCTACAAGCGTAATGGCAGCGTGGACTGGCTGACCTAAGCTTCCCGCTTCCACGGATCAGCATGTCGCGCCGCTCCCTCCGCCTCCGCCTCCGCCCGCGCTGGTCCGATGTAAGCCAGTGGAGTGGCAAATTAGAGCAGGCCTTACAGCTGTAGCCCCGACATTATGATTAATTTGATCAGTAATTTCTGCTGTTTTTCATTTTAATCGGCACGCCCGTTCTGCTGTGGCGGCTCTTTCAGATCTAATTAAGATCAATTCCACCACGTAGCCGCACTTCTGCCCGCCGCCAAATCCCCGAGCTCTCCGGGCGTGGAGAAAACCCGGCGGCTTCAATCAATCAACCCGCGGCCGGGAAAATCCCACAACCGCCACCGCCGCTCGCGATCGGCACATTAACACCCTTTTTTTTGCGAATCTCCCGTTGTCTATTTGTCACCTTTGCGGCTGGTTCAAGATGCCGCGCATCGCCGTCCGCTGAAGCAAATTAGCTGAATAAGACGTGCAGGAAAATCGGAAGTCAAAGGCAGACTGGAGGGCCGTGGTGGCAAACGGGGGTTAACAACCCGATCATTCTTGTGTTTTGTCTCCTTAATTAGCAAAAAAAACCACAAGGGAGGATGTCATGAGTACTCCGGATTAATGAGGGATTTACAATTAATTGGATGACAATGAAGAAACGGCTGACGTAGTGTCATGCTGATTGGATGATGACTTGAGGGTGGGGGAATATTGGAGAGTCCACCAATATGAAATTCATGAGCCATGATAACAATCTCCTGAAATTTCCACTTCTTGTGATCGGTGGTAATGTCGGAGTCACTCACCAAATTTGGGTGACAATTCTACCTGAAGTTTTCCATGAATGAACCAATGAGCTTAACGCCATCCAATCGGCCGCCACGGGCCGCAGGTCTGCCCGAGCGGGCCTTCAATTCCTTGCCGGACCGGCGCTGACCCCAAAAAGAAGTAAACCCTTTACGGTCGCACGCACGCTAATCCAATTTGATTGAGGCAATATCTTAATGATAGCTGATGTGGCCTCCTCTCAAGGGAGGTCCGTCCTCGGTCATCACAATCATGCTCGCTCCTTCTTTTCCTTCCAGGCCGGCGGGCCATTCGACTTTTAACGCTTCGACTGTCTTGTTTCTAAATTGGCCAAAAGAGAAGACTTGTGTTTTTTTGTTTTTTTTCCCAGGCATGAGTTCTTGAGACTTTTTGGTGGGTGTACTCATGATGCAAAAACACACTGGCTTTGGAGGTTTCACTTTCTCAGCAGGGCCCCGTGAAATAGCCAAAGCAACCAAAATGCCCGCTTCAAACTAAAATGGCCGACTTCCCGTGTCTTTACGGCCATCGGTTGGTTGGTTGCAACTTTTTTGTGGGTCTCCTTGCGATCGGAGTGTTTATTTCCACGAGCACGGTATGTGATCAAAAGTATTGTCTCCGGTCTTTGGCAAGTCATTCTGCACCGAGACTGGACAGTGTGTTTTGGTTCCGACATCTCGCCATTGGAGGCCCATTAAATCTAGAGACAGTTTTTTTTTCCCCACTGAGTCTCAGCAGGCCGTGACGGGGGTCGAAAAAGGCAGCTAAGTGAGGGTGTTGAAGATGAGGCAACAAATAGCCCGACGCAATCTTTGCCCATAAAGAAGCCCGCGCCACAAGCCAATAAGGGGCCTGACGCTGATGAATGTGAACGGGGACGACCAGGCGACCCTGGCCGGCGCACGCTGGAAATGAAACCGCGGGGATATAAAAATAGGCCATTATCATGACCACGCTGACAGCCAGTCGGACGGCGTGGCCCAGATGGATGGACAGACGGTGAGTGCAAGTAGGAAGCGAAGATGAAGAGGATGATCAAACTGGAGGGAAGATGAGGCCTCTGGCCCAAAGTAAGCCGGGACAGGCTCCAGTGTACCCATGACCCAAGAATGAATGAGTATAAAAAAAAAAAAAAAAAGCAGAACTTCCGTCTCCGCTGATTGTATTTCAACTTCTGTTCAAAAGACTGACCAAGTCTTGTTGACTCACCGGCAGAGGGACGGGCGGGGTGACAGGCGAGGGTAAGCTTCGGGCGGGCGACTGGTTGGGCCGGTGCAACGGCGGCGATTGCGGCGGCTGCCCCGATGCCGAGGAGCAGGCGGAACCCGGCGACGGCACGGATGTCTGCTGCTGAACCGGCGAGGTCATGTGATGATGCTGAGACGACACTTGGTTCTGGGTATGTTGGTGGTGATGGTGTTGTTGTTGCTGCTGCTGCTGCTGGTGCATCTGCTGGAGCTGCTGCAGGTGTTGGAGTTGCGAGTTGAGGGTTGAGGTAGCTGGTGAGAAAACATGACGTCCAATCAACACGTGGCAACTCGGGACTTTGTCCTTATTTGCTCAACAAGCCCACACCTTTTATTGACATGCACGAACACGTGGAGGTGCGGGATGAACGCGAGCTGCACATGTAAATTGCATGGAGCCACAAGAAGGTCCTGTGAGGTTTTGAGTCCCTCAATTTAGTTGAGCTACTGTTGGAAGGACAAAGACGATACAAATACCGTCTGCCAAGTCAAAAGTCTTCATTGTCAATCGGAGGATGGGCACGATATTCCTGTTTTAATGGCTCAAATTACACCAAGAAAAAAAAAAGAGAGACATCAATCTCATCCAGCAGACTTCAGGAACATTAACTAATTGGATTGGATATTGGCAACCTGCTGGGACCCCATTTAAATGCTGTTTTTAAAAAAAAAGGATGCGGGAAAGGATGAATCCACATCCGGGACAAGAGTTGTTCGGTGTAAACGGTGCCGCCTGATGGGTGCTACGAATCGCTTCAGGGCTGGACGTTCATCACACGCAATAATTTGCCCAACGAGTTCTCACCTTGCGGCGCTGACTAGAATCGTTTTGTTTTTGTTGCACGCAGCCATTGCTCGCTTACAAGCAATGTCAAAAACTCAAATGTGTCACAAATCAGTTTCAAATTTTTGCCTTTATCTAGTCTAGGCACCAAAAAAAAAAAAAAAAAGCTAGAAAATTTTTGGTTGATTTCTTTGCAACATTCCGGGCGAGGAGGCCATTTCCTTTGCAAAATGTAAATTCTGCCAAAAAAAAAAGGGAAAGCCTTCAAAAATGGAAGGGTCGTCAAGAGGCACTTATATAATCCGTGTCTAGGACTTGAAACTTGAACCCCCCGTCCCCCCCCCACCACAAGATGAGGCAAAAGCAAACAAATACAGAGGGAATATGGAAGAAGCCCCATGTGGCCTTATTATCAGAGCTGCACTGCAGGTAACTACAGTAGATTCTTTAACAGCAGTGCTTTATAAACGCTGTCGTCTTGTTAAGACTGTCAGGACCACTGACCCGCCGCCGTTGCTCTCTAAGTGGGCGACGGCCACGTTGGCGTTCCCCCTTTTTTTTTTGATTTCGTGACCGTGGTGCGTAATCCACAAACCCGCTTGCTTGTCTGTCTGGACTAATTGTTTGCGGGAGTTGGAGGGATGATGGAGTGAGAGCCGAAGAGACGCCGGCGAGCTCGTTATATCGCAAGTCTTTCTTTGGTACTCGATGGCTCTTTTTCTGACTGAAGGGGTCCACCAGTTTCGCTGTTGACACAATCCAGCTCCGCCATGTTAATGTTCGTAATGAGGCCTGGCGAATGTCTGCGGCCGCCGCAACGTTTTGAAGGCTGCGAGCCGCCGACATGTGATTGTGCCCAAAACCTAAAAAGCCCAACAAGGTGTTTTCCAGTGAAATAAAGTGAACCCCCGCATTGGGGAAGAATATTTGACTCGAGAATGAACACTGTAGCATCAACCAGTGGTTCTTAAACTTTTGACACCAAGTAGCACCTAGAAAAGTACCTCTAAGCTCCACTATTGGGACCAAAATTGATGCAAAAACGATCGCAGCAAAAACGACTTGTCACAATTTTAGTGCGGATTGCGCCTCGGCAGCTAGTGAAGCTCTTCTCAAAATCATCTGTTGCCCAAGGACAAAGTGCACCTTTCTGACAGCGGTGCAAGGGCAAAGAGAGATGCTTCCCTCTTCCTAATTACCATCAACGGCTCAGGATGGCCTCTGCCAAGGAAAAAGCTCCACGAAAGCATTTTTACCTTTGGGCCTGATTCCAGTTTGATGATTCGACTCAAGCGAGAGACTTTTGAAGGCAATTAGTACTGTTTCACAACTCGAGGAACAATCCGTTGTGGCATACGGTTGTAAGGAAAGTGCGGGCGTTGTTTTTGGTCAGAAAGCTGGTTTGCTTGCAGGAGCTGAGGGCAAAGGAGTGAAAAGTTCTCTGAGGACCTTTTCGCCGGTCGTAATGTTTGCTACACGAACAGTAACTTGCAGAGGACTACAAATTGTCGGTTAAACTATTTAATGGATGATAAAAAGATCAAGCAGCGGAGCCTTTTTCTGTCAGATGCGGAAGAAGGATCAATCCATCCAAAATGGTTGCTTGTTTGTACGCGATCTTCGCCGCGCCCACGTGGGCAGTCCGACTTTGCCGCGGTCTCAAATGAATTCAACTAGCATGTATGCTAAGAGTGAAATTGTTTTTGATGTTTTTTTTTTTACCATGTACCCACTGGACACCGTGTAGAACCGTCATTTCAAGCGCGACATTCACACGTAACGGACCGCTGCGTTCAATTCATTTGCTTCATTGTGTCCAAAAAAAACAAAAAAAACCCACTGACTGATGTACTTTGTCACAAGCCAATGCCAACCTGATGACGACATTGATAATTAGAAGCCTTTCATGAGACTATGATTAAATAGCATCCCCGAAAAAACGTCATCGGCTCGCTAAACCGAGCGATGTGACTGAAAAGGAGCGTTCCTGTCTTGTGCGAGATCAATAAAAACCTCATGCACTTTACTTAAAGACGCGCAGAAATAGTTCAGTGTCTTCTACCGGCGCGGTGTCTATAGCGACAGGACGTCAATAACGCCGTTCAATTAAGGTTTCTGCAAATGAAGAGTCCATCGCTCACGGTAAAGCTTCCAAGTGCCACCTTGCCGCTAATGACTGCGGCGGAGATAAGGCGATTTAGAGCGTGCCGGATCGAGATCATTACGGCGCTGGTCAAGGGGAAGGTCATTTTTACCGGGAGGATTAGCGAGGAGCAGGTCGCTCAAGTGGATAACGTGGCACTCCTTGCGCGCTGATGTCTTCGAACGCACTCCGTTAGCCTGAGCCACCACCGCGTTGCTTCGTGGGATCAAATCAGTCTTAAGACACGGTCTTAAGGCAGCGCCATTTGTACTATAAATTGGAGCGCAGCTGCCGTGTTTGTCAGAATTCATTCATTCCATGTTCGCGGTGTTCATTTTCGCATGTCGGAAAATTGGAATAAAAAAAAAAAAGTTGATTGTTTTTCAAAGTAAAAGCACTCAAGCGAGGTCAGTAGTATGACAAGGAACAGCTGTTTGTACCTTGCCACAACTTTCCAAAAATGCTAATGATGTAAAAGTAAAGTATCAAGTACCTCCAAGGGAGAAGTGCAAAAGAAATATCACGGCAAGGTCATTCAGGATGTTTGGAGAGCAAATGAGGTGGCTTGTTGTCATAATCGCTTCATTATTGGCAAGGCGACGGCAGTCAAAGAATCTCCTTTTTTTTTTTTTTTTTGTCCAAATGTTGATGTTACGCAAACAGGACTGAATAATGCCTCGCGCTTTTCTGCCGCCACGTGGCCCAGGGACCTCTGTGGGCGGTGCGAGGCCCTTGTCGGCACCGGAGGAGGGATGCGCCGGCGTGTTTGCGTGTAAAATAAGATCAACTTTCATTCCACTCTGATTTTCTTCTTTGGAGAGAAGATAGCAAAGGTGACAGGAGAAGGTTAAAAGCTAAAAATCTTATTAACCAGCAATGACATGAAATTTCATGCGAAAGGAGCTCGAGGCCCTTGAAAACACAGACGAGGATTGGAGATATTCAACAATTACTATTTATGATTTTTCAAAATGGAGCTGGATTTTTCACGTCAAAAATTTCCGTCAGGCGATGACGAGTGAGGCTTCTTTTGAAAAAGCACGCTTTATTTTTGACTCGTGTGGAAACGGGGATTGACGTGTTTTCTCCTTTGAGCTCGCTTTGTTTTGGTTGTGAACAGGTTTAAAAAAAAAAAAAAATCGATTTTGCATTTACTAACTCTCAACTTTAGATATGAAAGCGCTGAAGAAAACAGGCAGAAAATCTACGTATTATTTTTTCGTAGAAGCATTTTAGAGGGGGAAAGCTGCGAAATGAATGCAACAACTAACACAAGACTGAAGCTTGTGAATGTGAATACTCGGTGGGCCAGATAAAGAATGGCCAAGCTGTACTGTCACGGGCATGTCATGCCTCCTCTGCCTCCTTGAATGACAAAGATTAAAGTAGCACCTCCTCCTCCTCCTCCTCCAGGGTTATTTCAAGGAAGATGTTGACAAAATGTAATACAGTGGGGCCCAGCGAGGGGTCCCCAATACAACTTTGAGCGCTGCCCGGCTTGGCCGGGCCTGGCAGGGCAAGGCTGGGTTATTAGTGCCTGTTCACGGGCCCGTCATGTGTCGTCAGAGCAAAAACGCGCAGCCCCTGAGTAAAAAGCCTCATGCAAAATGTATGTTCATGCGGCTGTTTCAGTGGAGGTAAAAAAAAAAAAAAAAAAAATCAATTTTGGGGGGGGGGGTTGGGGGGGGGTGGGAGGCACAAGAGATGACTGGGGGC
>NW_017805564.1:231960-243152 GCF_001891065.2 Hippocampus comes
GAGGAAAAAAAAAAAAAAAAAATCAATATTGGGTGGGGGTGTTGGTGGGGGTTGTGATGCACAAGAGATGACTGAGTGCTCTCTGGACTGACAGTAAAAGCCGGGAGAGATTGAAGGGGCTGCGTTTAGCGCTCACGAAAAGGAGGAGCCCCCTCCCCGCTGCCCCCGCCGACAATGTGCTTCACCTTAAATTGCAATTCTGTTGTGGACTATTGAAAGCAAGGATGTCCAAACTTTCCCCACATAGAGAAAAATTGAAGAAGGGTTAAGGGGCGGTGGTCCCCTTGATTCTGAAACATGCAAACGGAAACAACACTGTTGGTCAACAGATGCCAAGCAGTGGATTCTTGCAGACATGCACAAGGACAATAATCCAAAGGCAGACGAGGAGGACATCTTAAAGCCTTTGTTGTGCCGCGAGCGCTTTTGAGAGCGACATGCCGGCGCATAGCCGCACGCCGCATTTGGGGAAGAAGCGGAGAAAAGGATGAAATGAGCCCCAACAATGGGATTTGCTTTCCATTCTTCTGCCTCCTTAATGATTCCCTTTGCTGGGCGTCTGAGGGCGCGTGTAAGCACTTTCACGCCAGCGCCACGTGCCCGCCAGCGCTACACTGAAGTGGAAGGAGCCGCGTTGAGTGACACGCACAAGCAGCCTCTTGTGATTATCCATGCTCTTTAATACGGCAACGGCGCAGAGTCGCTCGCACGCACGGAGGGAACGGACGTCCAAAGGCAACATAATCGGCGGGCACCATCGGACGGCAAATGAAACCCGTTTCAAAGAGGCCTCGTATACGACGGTTCTGCCAAGAGGTGACTGGCTAATGTTCCGTTGTCGCCAAGGCACCTCAACGTGCACGCCGGCCCCTCTGATGGATTCTCCGCGGATCCTGATGGGGATCCTTTCGTCGCCCCGCGGCCGTGTGCCGTATGAGCCCCGCAGCCAAGTATGATGAATGAAGCTGCGTGCTACTTATGCGCTTCATCGTGCTCGCTGACTAGCAACAGGTTCAGCAAAGGGCAGCGGCGGTAAATGAAATTCCGCGCCCGGAACGATACATCATCCGAGAGCCGAGCTGCGGGATGTATGAATCCAACCTTATTTTATTTCCACGCCGGATGATCTGCGTCTTTTAAACAGCTGTGCGAGTGCGAGGGCTAATTTGACAGTGGGAGGATTTATCAGTCTTCCGTATTGGAGGACTACAAAATGTATTTGGGCAATTTGAAGCAGTGTTGTTTTTCGTCAATGATGATGATGACAACATAATTTCGTTAACGCTGTCGATTAATTGGAGAATCGATGAGTTGACAATTAATAAATTATTGTTTCACCTCTAGAGACGCTACCACCATCGAGAGCTGGATTGTAGGCATGCCCCCTAGAGTCGACATTACCACCCGACGTGAATTAACGTGAGAAAAAAAGCCTCCAAAAAAAAGGCCAAGAAAAACTCATTACTGAGCAGTCTTGTCGGAACGCCATCTCCAATGCAGCCTGTCTAGAAATAGCGCCCGTGGGACCCCAGCGAATCTCCCGGGAACTTTTAAGCCGTGCTGATACTGATAAAGGCCCCCCCGCCTCCCACCACCACCATCGCCATCCAACCAATTCCACCGTATTCATTGAAAGTAATGACGCCCCGGTCGGCAATTAGTAGCCGCAGACGGCTTTTAGCGACGGGGTCGGTTTTCCGATGCCATCTGCCGACAGACGCGGGTGGCCGCAGACTCTCCACGAAACTGGAGAAGCGGGATCCAAAATGACCTCTGTGGCAAACGTGGCCCGTTCAAGTTTTGGCGGGGGTGAAAAATCCAGAGGCAGTCGTCATATAGGAAGTGTTCATTGCCACGGCCTATTGATCAAAAGCACAAACACCTGTGTTGAGTCTAAGCAGTATTGAGCGGCGCATAATACAACATTGATTGGCTTGTTTGATTAAAACAGAAGCCAAAGTACAGAAAACCCCCCCCTGCCATTGCCGAGCTTGCGTTCCAGACCATTCAATTAGTGAAAGCATCTAAGTGCCAACAGTGGAATTAAAGCTATTCGGATACTGGAGCTATCCGGGACCACTTTTGTGACGGATTAGCATTAGCATTAGCCCGAACATCCCAAGTCAAGCACAAAACAACCGTTGCAAATGTCAGCATGTTCCGCCGGACGAGAATTCCGCTTGGGCGAGGTCGGTGTCTCCGGCGTCCGCTCCCCATCGCCGCACCTCGTCTCCTTTTTCACAAGTTCATTTTGCCCCGGCTGAGCATGTAAATGACGAATCAATTCTCATTTGCAACGCTCGACTACAAGTTGGCGCCTGGCGACCTTCAACCACGGAGAGGGAGACGGAATTTCCACAAAACATCTCCGGGGCCGTGCGGAAATATCAGGGCACAATCCTAAAAGAATTAGTCTTACAAGTGCAACCAAGAAGCAATTAGCACATTAATCGACAACCTTTTTGAAAATCGACTATGTCATCGATTGCGGACATTATTTAACTTTTAAATTAGCGCCGTTGGATGAATCCAACCCAATTCCGTGCTGCTGCAAATTTGTTAACTGTGAGGGGCTTTAACTCATTCAATACCAGCCAATTCTAGACCAAGTCTGAAAAGACGTTTCAAAACGTCTTTGGGAGTGAATGATTTTAATAGGACTTCACAATCATACACGGTCAAATCTACATTTAATTAACAATATTGTCCTGATCGACATCTCCCAAAAAATCCCTCTCTTTCGATTCAGCACTCGGGCACCCGAGTCGCAGTGACAGCCAAACTTGCGACTGCATTTCAAGAACATCTGAGCACAATATTGCCCACATTAAGATCGACAAAGCACAAATCCTGTCTGGATTGTAACGGACACTCGGGCAGTAGTGCAGTGCATCCCCAGTAAGCCAAGGAAAGAGAAAAGTGATGACGTGCTGCACAAGTATCTGGGGATGCATGCTGTTAAAGATAATGCGCTACAATCAAGCGCGCAATTATGTCGCATAAGGAAGACAAATCATTAGCGCGCCTGCAACAAGTGAGGCGGCTTTGGAGGCGCTAAGAGCGAGCTTCAAAGCCACGCGGCATCGTAAATTCTCCGTCTCAGGGGGCCGCGCCCGCGTGTGTGTGTTTTTGCATGATGCCGTGCAGGAACCTCAGCGCAAATGCACTTGTTTGATTCCAACCCCCTCAACGTCTCGTCTGTACACTTTGATTGGGAGTCGCGGCAAAGGCAGCGTGTCGTCCAAGGCAAACAATAAACTAGTGGCGCATATCGGGTGACGAGAGAGAAAGGGAGGGCGGGTGTACGCGGCGCTCGGTGGCTGGCTGGCTGGCTCGCGGCACCTCTCACTCTCAATTATTTGGCTCCTGTCACAACAAATCAATCAAATTAGCGCTCGGAGGACTGTGTGCAGCTGCTCCGATCGCGCCGCTAGTCGCATTAACTTTGAAATGTATGAGCTGTACATTTTATCACCATTATTTATTTAATGCCAAGCGCTCCCTCTCTCCCGCTCTCGCTCGGTAGCGAGTCGCGACTCGAGCGCCGCCGAGTTAAATCATTAAAAGGGACGATGTGCTGGAGAAGGCTGCGAAGGAAACAATCCCGCGCGGTTAAGGGATGCCTCGGCCCGCCATTGTCTTGCCACGTTGAGAAAATATGGACTCCTTTTCTCTTTCGTATTGCCAATAAGAAAACCGGAAAAAAGGTGACTGCGACATATTTTTTTTTTTTTTCCAGGTGCAAAATCAATGGAAGAATGACGACGCTCTCCGTGACGGTTGAAGATTTCGGTCGCCGTTTCGGTTATTATAAAGTCAGCAAAGTAGCGAATTGCGGGAAGTTTTTGGAGAAGCGCCGTTCGCTACATTTGGTTCCAGCTGGTGCTGCAAAACTCAAGACTGGGTTACTCACAGAATCATCTCAAAGGGCTTCATATGCCCACATTTGAAAAATATCAACGGCATTCCCGGATCTTAACTACCACAAGAAAAACACATGAAAAAAAATATTTGGGGGGTGGGTGTGGGTAAAAAAATGAGAAAAGTCGAGAAGGGGATGGATGACGAGTGGGCAACATTTAACACAATTTGATGCTATACAATGTTAGTGGAAATAGTGTAGACGGCGGCGCGGGCACCTGCAGCGGCTCCTCTCGTGAGAGGGAAGAGATTTCATCTGTGCTATATACAGCACATCTGACAATGAAGTTGTACTTGATACTTGATACACGTCCATTCACTCAGATGAAGCACTGCAGGAAGACGCCTTCGGTGAAACCCGGCCCAGATGGTCAATGGAGAAATCTCCATAGCAACACCTCCAAGGTTGCGTTCAACTTCCGGTCAGTTGCTGCAGAATCCAGACAGCCACTTCCAATCGACTCCTGTAAGTCTTGGACTTGTCTCGGGCTCAGCTTGACCTGAGTTTGGATTCTCTGTCGAGAGCGGTCTCATCCCGCGCCCCATTTTTACTTGACAAGCCCATACCTGTCAACTCATACGGTTTAGCCATAGTTCATACGGATTTTGTGGTGAATCTTACGTATATGGCCATATCGCACAAATCATACGGATTCTGAAAATTTCCGTTTTTTTTTTTTTTTCCCCCTAACAGGTAGTTCCATTTGCTTTTGCCCAGAATGGTGCTAGTCTACTTGAATGCTTTCATTTCCGGTAACTTTCCAGTAAATCACGTGGTTCCTAGTTGAAAACAGCAGAGTATTCATTGCATACTTCGGTAGTGTACAAGCAAGTTCTACAAGGAAACAAATTCATATTTCGTGGTTTTTTTTCTGCCGTTAGTTTGACATATAAAATGCTTTGGTATGTTATAAGGATTTTTTGCTCTTTATAAGGATTTTTTTGGTAGTTCATACAGGTTGGCGCTCCGAAAAGTTGACAGGTATGCAAGCCGCGGACGAGGGCAAAAACTCGGGACCGCTGGAACACAAGCTCAGGGGACTAAGGCGCCACCTACGACAGAGCACCGCAGCCGCAGGTCGAAAGCTTACTGGGAATGAGAGGCCCTGACTGCGAAGGAACAGTCAGTCGAGTCGGAGGCGTTTGCAAGCTGACACGTGTAACAATTGCAAAAACATCCGACTCTTCTCCCCCCCTGGGGGCTCGCCCTTAGGTGGCGTAATGAGCGTAGCGATTTCCCTAATTTGTAGCGCGCCGACAAGCCGCAACCTCTGAGCGACACCGCCGAACATCGGAATCAAAACGGCAGACGAGGCGGCGGTGCTTTGATTGGCAGCCACGCCGTCTTCTCATTACGGCAGGTGAGTGGGATGCCGACCTTCCAAACCGACGAGCCGCGGTACAGACGAACAACAGCGGGCGCGCTCTCACCTCCGCGCCATTAGAACTTCGGCAGCCCTCTGATGTGATGCGCGGGCAAATAAGGCGGCGTGCGCTTATTACGCGCTTCCAAGTCAAGCGGCGCCTTCGCATTAGCTGCGAGTGCGGAGAAGAGGAGTCGGCGGATCGAGGCTTTGTTGAGGCTCGCTTTGATGCGGCTAGTTTTACAAGCGCGTTAATCACCATTTCCTTGTTAGAAAAATCAGGAGGAAAGTTGCCGTCACCCAAAAAAAAACAAAAGGCCTCAATCTTAAAAGTCTGATAATCATGTATGTTTTAGAGTGGTAATAGTTGTCAATGTTTGCAGAGCTGCGGTGTGACGCAACCTACTTTTGGAGGCTCTGTGAAGTCACCCGGATTTGTGTGAGCTCTTGTCACAAAGGATAACTTTCTCCCTTGTTTAGTTTCACTGGGAGTTTTTTTTTTTTTTGTGCCCGCATGAATCATTCTGACAAACATGACAACAAAATATGTACAACACATATTGGTCGCTGCGCTTCATGAGTGGTGGATCTCCATACTAATCGCAAATTAGCATCCCTAATTCATTGTGCAAGCGCTAATTCCCGGATGATTGTCAACGTACAAGACAAGCGGCCTTATTAGCGGCTCGTTAGCCGCCTCATTAGGCCTGAATGCTTGCATTGGCTCCACCCCTCCCGATGTTTCACGATGGAAGTCTGCCAGTTGTCTTTCGTGACACTAATGAGGACGCAGCGTGAGCGTATGGAAAGCAGCGGAGGGGAAGAGTGCCGCGTGTCCGACAGAGGTGCTGCGCCAGCAGGCCTCAGTCAAGGCCGGCCGTGATGCGCTCGGACAGCGGCGAGCGGAGGAGCGCCGCGGGGCCGCGGGGGGCCCCCGACGTAGTCAAGACATTTAGCTTCATTCGTGACTCGTGTCACTTTCTCTCGGCGGAGGTCCCTTCAACGCATCGCCTTCAGACGTGAGGACGTGCCAAGCGGGCTTAAAAAAAAAAAATCTTCCCTGCCCTTTTATGGAGAAACGTTGTGCATCTGATAGCTGATTGCTGTTCACAAAAAAAAAAAAAAATGCGATGTGAACCGATTTTTCCACTGACGTCAATGACGTTCAAATAAAGTTTGCTTCGCTACATTTTGTCCCAATACAAGCTTGGAAAATGATTTTCAGAGCATAAATAGTGGGAATAATTTTTTTCTAATGTGAAAGTAAGTACTGCAGTGTGACCTCAACTCCTCTCAGCTCATCAGTGCAGCACTAATAGCAGTTTTTTTTTCACAGAAGATAAACAACACGTGGCTTCGTACCGTTACATTTTCTGGCTACTTCTCCCTGCACAGTTTGTGTTGAATCTGTCGCTAGAATCGTTACCGCACTGCAACATCGATTTTATTTACGCTAGCGTACTGAAAGGCTAAGCTATGTGGCCGTCCGAAATACACGATGTGTCATTCTCTTTGTTTTGCATTTTGTTTGAGCGTAATCTACAGCTGGGAGTGGCATGAAACAGTTTGAAGCTGCTTTTTGGATGAAATGTTCACCATTTGCCAAAGTGACTTGGCTTTGGGTTCAGCGTCCCCATAAAGTGACTTCAAAATCACCAGGCCTTGAATTCTCGAACATTTGTGAGGCGCTAAGCACGAGAGGCATCGGTCCCGGCGTTCCTGCGGTCCTCCCGATGCGTTTTGTCAATCAGCGGAAGGCCCCTGGAGGGCGGTCCCAGCCAATGGCAACGTGAGCCATTCTCATCCACGTTGAAGGGATTTATTAAAAGCTCTGCCCGCCAGCCCCGCTTGTTGTTATTTATGCATGTTTGTGTCCATTAGGCCGCCGCTCGCCTTTCCACACTCGAGGCACGCGTCCGTCCACGTTCCCCTCCCCTGCACTTTGTGCTGCACCGGCATTATTGTAATATTCCCTCCCTAAAATAAAACACACACACACACACACACACACACACGCGCACACACACACACTTCTTTACATTCAGCCTGGACGTCTTTTGACATTAGTAAAGAGACAATGTTTTAAACATTAAAATGAAAACCATTTACAAGTATGATCAAAAGGGAACATTTGGACATTAAAGTTTCAAAGGCACACAGAAGTACAGCCGCTGGATGGAAGGATGAAGAGCACGGTAGAAAAAAGGAGAATTGAGAGAAAAAAAAAAAAGAGGAACAGAGTGCTTTGGCACTGCGCTGCAAAACGGTGACCTGTAATTAATACGCTTTGTTGCTTAAGGCTGCTTGAGGAGTTGGCTGACAAAGCCCCGAAGGATTCCGACCTGCTCGGAAGGAAGGAAGTCTTGTCACAAATTTGGAGAGGAGAAAAAGACATTGTGACGTGTCCATCACAGGATGAAGAGAAGAACAATCAGTACTTCCGGGTTAGGGTTATTGTTACGCTGTTGTTTTCTACTCTACTTATTTAATACAGTCTGCATATATTTGATATGATGATATTTTTTGACCAAAATGAACTATTTTTGGTATTATTGTTCAGCTGCAGTTTTTTTTTTTTTTGCTCATTTCATAACAGAAACTGGAGAACATTTACTGTTGGGAAGCTGAAATTCAGAATAGTTGGACAACTTGAAATGAAAAAAAAAAAAAGCTATCTCAACGAGTACTCGATTATCAAAAATAAGCAGCCCTGAATTTGGGAATGGAGTAATTGCCGATTAATCGTTTTACACGTGATTAAACAGGCCCTTGAAAAAAGCAGCGGTGGGGGGGGGGGGGTCAAATGTTGCTTCAGCAGGCCTTCTGAGGCTTACCTTGCACGTTGTGTAGGGGCAGCGTCATAATGCCCCCGGCAGCAGCCGCCGCCACCAGGCTCTGCAGGTTGGTGGCGGGCAGCGAAAGGACCAGGCCCTGCTGGCCGCTCAGGTGCCCGCCGGCGCTGAAGGGGATGAGGATGGGCTGGTTCATCGCCGCCGCCGCCGCCCCGGACATGGCGCCGCCCACCGCGTTGGCTAGCTGCTGGGCCACCAACAGCGACTGCGAGGACGCACAAAACACATCGTCGTTATTTTGACACGGACAAAAATTGCAAACCAACGAACACAAAACAAAAAAAATGTCTTAAAGTCTGCCTGCCACTGCACAAAAAAGCCTCTTGGAGCAGCGCCAACTGCGCCTCGAACGCGCAGCGCTTCGTGGAGGTGGCGGGGTGCGGTTGAAGTGTGGGGCGTGGAAAATAAAAAAGTTTGATGACTTGAATCTTGCGACGGCTGATAGGAAGCATCACTCACAACGTGAAGTCAAGAGTGGGAGCCATCGAGGAAAAAGAATGCGATAAGGAGGCCAGCGCCGCGGAGGGGGCGGGGAGGCATCTTCAAATGTATTTCCCTTTAACGACGGCGCCTCTGAGGTGCGACGACTGCAGAATTTGGGATGCCTTTATTTCGATGAACAAATGTGCAATTAAAGAAGCGCCACAAAACGGAGATGAAATGCTGAAAGTGGGTTGTCGGCAAAAGTTTGGGGCCACTTTGAACTCTCTTGCTTTACGGGGGAACTAAAACCCCCAAATGTGAAAACAAGACGACATCATACGTGCCGGCAAGTCAAAACACACTGTTCAAATTATTACTGCGTGTGTGGAATAAGAAACGGAGTGATGGAATCTTCAATAGTTTCCCGCTAGAGTGGCACACGATGAACAAAAGAGGCCGTCGCGTCGCGCTGGCCCGAGCGGCCCTGCAGCTCCAGGAGTGTCACCGCGATAACGGCGGCGAAGGCACCCGCCGTGACCTGCGGCGGCAGGTCATGCGGGTTTTAAAAACAACAATATCCACACCGAAAGACAAATGCATAGCAATGAGCGGCCACCACACCCCCGTTGCTGGCTTTTTGCTTTGACAACCCTTCCAAACGATGCCTTGCCGGTAGCACTCACAAGACAAAAAGCGAATGATGATTGCAACCAAAAAGACAACCTGTTTGTTTGCCGCCGCGTGACACGCTTTCATCTGATGATTTTTTTTTCAAGTGGGTAAATGTAATCCGGCGCGCGCGTGTCATCAAAGGTGCGCTTTCGACCTTTTCAAATAAAAAGAGATTGCCGGGGCTTCAACAGCAAATGACGAGGAACAACATTCAAAGCAATGCGCCAATTAATCACACGCTGGGCTGATTTACTCAGCAGACCTCCGCCAAGGACAAAATGTCCTCATTTGGATCATTGTGCACACAAATGTGTCTGAATTCTGTACATTTAAAAGCCCCAGTGTGACGCAAGGTATATCACCTCAAATGAGTTTCCCCAATTTCCGTCCGTAATGTCTGCCTAATGTCAACACCCGAGCAGAGATTCAGTCGGAACCACTGGAAATCAAAAACAATGGAACTAAAGTCGCCCTGTACTCTACATCCAGCTTGCTTCTACCGTGACTTCAAATGACCTCCTGACCTCAAACGTCCCCAAAAGGTAAAGCCGCAAATGCAAGTGGCGCGTGTGTTTGGCAATTGATTTCCTCAGCCTGGCCCTCCATAGAGCAGCCTGGCGGTCGCACTCGGCAGGCCTGACAGTTGAGTGATGACAAGTGGTCTACTAGGTGGGGGGGGCGCGAGGATGCACGCACGCACCCACGCCGCGGGACGGGGCCCATCAGGGGTTTGAGGAGGCTCTTGTGTCCGCCTGGCAGCTCGAGCACTGAGAAATCGCCCCCAGTGGTCCAAATCGCAGACTTTTGTCACCCTAACTGCGAGCGAGAGGCGGCGGCGGCGCCAACACGCGGCATGGTGGATTCACGTTGGGTAAACTAGCGGCGGATAATGGTCCTTCCGACAATATCCGGCTCGGGAGTGGGAAATCTATCAAAGGTATTGATCCGGCGAGAGGAGAATTGGTTAGGGCGTGCAGGGGCGCCTTTGTTCTTCCAAAGTGTTTGCAGGATGCGGGCCGGCCCGCCTGACAGCGTTCATATATTAGACCAGGGGTGTCAAAGTCAAATGGACGGCGGGCCAGATAAAAATTTTTGCTGCAAGCCGAGGGCCGGACTGATCGAATGTTCATTGAAAATTTTAAAAATAACCACATATTGTTTATTGAACCAAATTTAATTGACCGAAAACCTAACAAATACATTCCAATACGGTCAGATAAATAAAGCAACATTTTTTTATGGCTATGTCAGTAAACTTTAATTTTCAACAGGCACAAAAAAATTTCCTTTGTATAAAAATACCCATAACATGAATGAAAGAAGCCGATATTATTCAAGGCACTATCACTAGTCCATATTTTCTCTTTTAGCAAAAGTAGGCTAAATTTACTTAAAAGAAAAACAAATAATAGTGCAGTAATATTCGATCATTTACTCGAATAAAATATTTTTAAAACATAATTGGATTGAAATACAACAAAATAAAGTGCAAAAATGTATAAACCAAAAACAACACTTTCTTCAAGAAGTAACAAACAGCGAAAGCAAATATTGTACTTTAATTTTTAAACTTGAACTGAGTAAAAACTCTTAGTATGTGATTGCACAGTATATTATAAGTAACGGGATTCACACAGGCTTTATTGGTGACCGACAATATGTTGGAGCTAATTGAAAATCAGGTACATTGAGACAGAAAAAAAACATTGCGAAATGCTGTACATGCAAACGGCGAGCAGAATGAAGCGCTTGACTGACCTGTGGCCCCATGGCGCCGTACCCCGGGTGCGACTGGCCCACTTGACTCTGCTCCGTGGGACTGCTGTTGATGTCTGACTGGAGTGAACTTTCGCGGGCCCCTGCCGTGTTCCCTGTCACATGTAAAAAGGAAACAAAAAGAGGTCATGCGAGTGTGTGTGTGTGTGTGTGTGTATTGTGGTGTGCAGACACAAAGACAGGC
>NW_017805564.1:243495-244548 GCF_001891065.2 Hippocampus comes
GGGGGGTAAGAGGAAGTTATCGCAGCGAGCGGTGGCCTCAGCAGGACCCGCTGACCCGATTCATCATTATTTTTATTATTTTGAATCATTTCCATCGAGTGCGTCGACACTCGGGCTTGACAGTAAAACCTGGAACATAACTCAGAATCCATGTCCATCCAAGCATCTCCACAAAACAGGTTCGAGACAAATATTGGGGCAAATTTCAGAACGCCAACGTCACTCAAGATTTCCATTTGGATAATCGTATCCAAGAGAGTCCAGCATCAAGAAAGCCGACGCGCCACTTGATGACCTCTGACCTCATTCTTTCCACATGAAATCATTCCCGAGAGGATCATTTCCAGTTTGATACTCAATTGCCGTTTTTTTTTTTGACCTGATATTTGAGACATTGAGAAAGCATGCTGCTTTTTGGGCATTTGAATTCAGAAAATGGTCACTTTAAATAAAAGGAAAAAAAAAATCGGATTCATTATTTTGTGAGACATGGAAGCCCCACAGAAGGATATCATTCCATTTGACCATCAGAAGGTGAGATTCAGAAAAACCTGAAAGCAGTATTGTAGGTTTATTTCCCCTTCAACGCGCTTTTGGCATAAAATGCTGATTCCCATTTTTTTTTTTAATGTTCAGCAGAGAAAATATATACTTCCTTTACGGAATGAAGGGAAAAAAAATAGATCAAGACTATTTGAAAAAAAAAAAATAATCCAAATTTTGCATCCTCCTCCCCTCGGGATTCACACAGGCTTTATTGGTGACCGACAATATGTTGGAGCTAATTGAAAATCAGGTACATTGAGAAGGAAAAAAAAACATTGCAAAATGCTGTATATGCAAACGGCGAGCGGGATGAAGCGCTTGACTGACCTGTGGCCCCATGGCGGCGTACCCCGGGTGCGACTGGCCCACTTGACTCTGCTCCGTGGGACTGCTGTTGATGTCTGACTGGAGTGAACTTTCGCGGGCCCCTGCCGTGTTCCATGTCACATGTAAAAAGGAAACAAAAAGAGGTCATGCGAGTGTGTGTGTGTGTGTGTGTGTGTGTGT
>NW_017805564.1:245753-270405 GCF_001891065.2 Hippocampus comes
ATTGTCACCGTTGGCGCAACTTTTTCTTTCCTCCTGATAATGACGGGCAGTCATGAAAGGACATTCGGCTTTGATGTGCCCAAAAAAAAAAAAAAAAAAAAAAAAAGCAGTGACTTCTTTTGTTTAATAATCAATGGACTGTTATACGCTGATTGAGTCAGTTCACGTGCGCACTCAAATGGACTTGTTTACGCCCAAACGTGCGCTGTGATCTTATCCTTCCAAAGACGACGAGAAGAGCTTTCAACGTCCGATGGCAAAACGCCTGACAAGAGCTGCGCGTCTTCTCATTTCACACAGCAGCTCTTTTTTTTTTTTTTCTTCCCCGGGGATAAAGTGGATTCTGCGAGGTGGGTGGGGGGGGGTCAAGTCAAGCGTGCGCAAATGTGACTGAAAGCCACACACCCTTGTTAAAGAGCAACGCAGCGGCAATGAATTTCAACCAAAATACAATCACCTTTCAGCATAAAGATTGATTTTCCTAAATGGACCAGCGCAGCTTTTAAAAGAAGACTGCAGCTTTCGATTTATTTATTTATTCACAGACGAACGGGTCTTCATTTTGAACAGACAGGGCAACGGCGAGCCGGATCAAATGTTCCATTGAATAACTTCCACCGGCGAGATCTCGTTGCCTGTCAAGTGTATTTATGCAAGGCATTTTAAACTCAACCTACGCCAAGTAAAATCACTTCATCTTCCCCCATAAAATCCAAATAATTGGTGAATGGCGTGACCCATCACATGAACCTCAAGCGTTGGATGCGCAAGCCCACGGGGAGACGCTTGCTTGCTTGCTTCCTCTTGCTGGTTTTCTACCGCCGGCTCTCGGTGGACCGTGGACGCTTTTTGACAAGCGCGTCTCCTTTCACCAATTATTTCCGCCATTACGGCAGCCCCGCCCGGCGCACTCGCCGTTTGTGCTTAAATTCAGTGCCAGCCATTTTTTTTTTTTTTTAACCCTAACTCTGGAAAAAAATTGAAATAAGTAACTGGGATTGTGGCGTGTAGAGTCGAAAAAGACATAATAAAATCAATACATAATCGCAATTTACTTGCTAAAAATGCGTTTTTTTCTTGTTTTCTGAAAACGGTCAAATATGACGATGGGTTGTTGGATCCTAACACACGAACGCGAAAGGCAAACTTTACTAATGCTCGTGACCAAACTTTCACCACTTCAATATGACTCAAGAAATTCACTTGAGCCCTGGAGCCCATTTTTTCATTTGCTATTTTCGACCTAAACCAAAGATTTACATCGGCAAAATTGGGAATTAAAGAAAAAATTTAATAATTGCACTTCATAAAAAAAAAACTAATCTCTGATTATTATTATTATTATTATTTTTTTACTAGAAAATGGAAAGAACGAACGATACGCGGATTCATTTTATGGTGAGTGAAAACAAATGAAAGGCTGAACAGCATGTGCTGGTTTCTCCAAACATTTTTTTTTTTAACCGAGATACAACTGTGATAACATCAAACGAAGCCTGCCGCCTTGACGGTGACATTTCATGCCATTCGATTATCTCACCGGCGTCAATTAAAGCACGGCCACAAAAGCCAATGATCTGAATCAAGACATTCATTTGCTAATAATGAAGACATCAATAGGCCGGCAGATGACTGCAGCGGTGAAAAATCCATCGCGTCTGATCCAAGGATTCCTCGTCGCCTTTTCACAATTTCAGTATGGTTAACATGTTTATTGCTTGGGAAGCGATCAATAATAAATGAATACCCGCGCACCTGACAGGGTGGGCGGAATTCCTTGCGCAAAATAGGCAGCGAGTCCATCTGCAATGATCTTTTTAGGTTCAAAACCTGGATGCATGTTTCGGGTCTTTGAAAAAAAAAGAAGGGATCAAGCAAGAGATTCGAGATGAAAATAAATACGAGAACGCAAACTCTAAAGAACGCCTTCATCTGCGATGGGGGTGGGGAGGAAATGGAATAAATGGATCTGTTGGATGAAAAGATGAAAGATTTAATCTAGGGAAGACGGCGTTTGCGCTCTCATGTCTGCGGCGACAGTACAAGCGACCCTTAATCACACTGTCACTCCCGATGCTGCGACTCCATCTGCGGATCATTTTCCGGCTGTGACAGTAACACGGAGGAGACACTTTGGGAGGAAATGTATTTAAATGCAACGTTGATTTCACGCGACGTGTGACAAAGCGCAAAGGCTGACATTTACTGCGCCCGGCTTTTGCAACCGCCGCCGTATAAATTCCCTCTCATTGATCAACAAAGTGGCCACTGGAGAGGTACTTCCAACCCTGGGCATGTATGTGTGTGCGTGCCTGTGCCTGCGTGCGTGTCTTAATGCAGGGTGCCCCAAGGAATCTGGCACAAAACAATTAGCCTGGATTTCATAAAGCAATCAGCATGCCACCTTGTCTAATGCAGCCGCTTCGTACATCGACGTTGGGAATAAAATGGGCGTTATTGAAAGCTTTGTGTCCAGGTTAGCTTTCGCCTCGCTGCATTTATGAATCAATTTCTGCCCATAAAAGAAGCCGTAACACTTAAGCTATTTTAGTGGAAATGCATTATGTAAGTTGTCAAATGTAGCGGAGCGAGCGAGCGAGAGAGAGAGAGGGGCCCTGCTAACGATTGGCGGGCTATTCACGCCGGGCCGCCGAGCCCCATTTTGATAATGGCCCCTTTCAAAGTGCCCGGCTGTTTGCTATTAACAACTTGTCAATCACTGTCACCGTTTGGCAAAGCACAAACCGCGCCAGAGGAATTCACGTGCACGCAACGGCATGTTAATGACGTGTCTAAATGCGAAAATGAACTGATTTACAGCAGTCGCCATAATTACTAAACAAATTCATATGAATAAATGATCTTCCTCAAATATGAAAAAGAGCGACGTCGGGTCTTAGCTTTGTAAAAATCAGTCATGTGAAAGTCAACGCTTGATCCTTCCCCTTCTGGTTTGCGTGCGGTGCCGCTGGCAGCTGAATCAAGAAACAGAAAAACAATCTATTCATGTGATCAAACGTGTCCTTTGCTGTTGATTGCGACCACTTTGTGTTGCCCCGTTGACGCATAAAGGATAAACATTCCATCAATACCGCAGCCAAATGCCCCAGATTGTTTGGCCATCGATTTTGGTCGACAGCACTTGAAAAGTTGATGCACCGTTGGGGGGGGGGTGGATACAACAGAACGTTGAACACAAACGGCAGGAATGCAGCATGGCAGTGTATGCGGCCCCCTGATCTTTTCACCAAGGTGTCACGGGTACTTCCGGCTTGATGGCACCACTCGTAAACAAACCCATACAGTCACGGACAGTAATTTTTTTTTTCTCTACTGCCACCGTTTGAATGTGATTGAAAGTGTCAGTTGAGAAGATGTGACGTCAGGTAAACTGCTCCCAAGGGAGCTGAAACGGCGGGCAGAATTTGCATTTTAAGAGGCAGGCCCATTTAGAAATGGATGTGGTGGAAAATGACACATAGTTAAGATGGCCATTAACTAAACTAGCTCATGAATTGACTTATCTGTTGCTTGGGCTCATAGTACAGATGTGCTCAATTAACTGTGAAAGATGAGCTAACAGCCATTCAAATATGCATCTTTCCTGAGACAATAACGAGGTTCTCTGAGTTCTCGCGTGACCGCGCGCGAACGCTCCCCAATGTTGACGACGGCAATGGCGGCTTACCGCGTCACGTTGGTGCCGCAGAAGCTCCTGAGCAGGAGGTTGTTTTTTTGGGGAAAACTTGCGATGAAATGTTCACTTATTGCCAAAAAGCTGCTCGCTGTAAAAGTGAGTCGAACAAAACGGACAGAACCCGTAACTCAAGTTTGCATTTGCAAGTCCAAGCAAAAAATAAATAAATAAATATCAATCTATAAAATCGGCTGAATGATCGCTCATGTCTCAAAACAACTCTGGTCTGGATCACTTGTATGTCAAGGCACCACTACACAATAGTACTACACACACGTGGGCAATAACTATTCACCCAAGTGGGCGGAGAATACGAGTGCGCTCCCACCAAAGCCCCCAACAATAACAAACGGCATCACGTGCTGCCAATAAGCGCCGGCGCTCTCCACTGGACGGTTCCCACCGGACCACATAGGGGACTAATACAGTTTTGAGGCCAGGCCGGGAGAAGTCAGGGCCACCGGGGAGCATCGCGTAACGCTATTAGCCACATTACGGCCGGCCCCGGCGCTGCCGGAGGAGCTGTCATTACCTTAATGAAGAGCCGCGGCAGGGGTGAGCAGCCACGAGAGGCGTTTGAGCGTTACTCACCGTGCCAGCCAGTGGGTCAGCGGGGAGGGGGGGGGGGGGGGGGGACTAACTGATTCATTATACCCACCAAAGGATGGAATTAATGGAGTTTAGAAATGGAGATGGGGATGAGGGAGGGCTTTGAACAGCAGCAGGCGGGCGGGTGGCATCTTATTGCGAGGTCATTTGGAAAGAAAAGCAGACGATGCCACCTGAACTAAAAACGTTTCTTGATTACTTTCTAGCTATTAGATGACACTACTGAATATTTTTAGAGTCCATTATGCAATCCACCAATTAATCAAGTGAAAACATTATGCATTTAAATTCATCACACCACCCCCCCAACCCCCCTCAACAATTGCAATATCACATATGAAAGAGAGAGAGAGAAAGTTGTGCTCAGCACCCTTTTTGAAAGTGCAAGCGACTTCTTGGCAAGTAGTTTACACTGATGCGAATCTTTTTTTTTTGAGAAGGAGGAGTGCATGGCTTCAAAACTTCGCTCCTTTAGAAAATGACCCATCTCCCAAAGCCGAGACCTGGCCTGCCATGTATAGCACATGCCGTGCTTGTCATTTAAACGCCCCCTTGGAGAACAAGGACAAGGGCAAGGGTAAGCAGAGGTGAGACTGATTGGACGGGGTAATGGCTTTCTCGTTGAAATGTAAACAAGAGACAATTGCAGCCCGGCAGATGAAAAGCCGCCCGTTGAGGAGCGATCTGCATGTAAACGGCGCTCGCGGTGGCAGGAGAGCCACTTGATGCTCTCGCTCACCGACCGGCCTGGCCTCGGCCGAAAAGCTCTCGGGCGCGCAAGAGCTCCGGCCCCGCGCTCTTACCTGTCCCTGGAGTGGGGACAGGAACAAGAGGCACCGGAGCCCATCTCAAAGGTCAAGAAGGAGAGACGGTGCGATGGCGAGTGGAAGAGGGTTTGCCAGGGCGTACGTCGGGACATTTTGAAGACGAGCGCATCTGTTACAGAGCGTCCTCCTCGTTCCCCAAGCAATGTCAAGCTGATTAGCTGAGGGTTGAATGAGGCAAATAACAATCCAAATGATGCTTCATCCTTTTAGGGTGAGATGAAGAGCGGCTTTGGAGCGCCGTAAGCCTTTTAGGAGACGCCTGCTCCGCCGGCACTCGCCCTCCCCCTCGTCTTCCCTCTCTCAGCATTACTTAAATGCCATTTGCTGTAAATAGGATTCTGCTGCCCGCAGCCCTGCGCAGCCCTCCAGCCAAAAAGATGGCAGCGATAGCCCAGGACCACACTACTTGTTGTGTATTTAGATAAATATGTCCGTGTGTGTGTGTGTGTGTGTGTGTGTGTGTGTGTGTGTGTGTGTGTGTGTGTGTGTGTGTGTGTGTGGGAGAGTTCATATTAGTTGGAAAAAAATATTTTGTGGATTTGTCCCCAACTGTAACTGTCGTCCCTAAAAAGGGACACACGCATGACAAAAGTGATTTAAAGAGGCAAAATATTCAACTGGACAATTTGTTTTTTGTTTTTTTTTGTACCAAATTTAACTGTAATCTTCAGTCAGGAAAGAAATCAACTAAAGGTGACTGTCATGTTGAACTTTACTTCCTTTCAACGAGGCATGATATACACTACATGCTTGGAAAGGCTCCAACAGTGACATACTTTTAAAAAAAAAAAAAAATCATACATAAATGTAATCTCTCATGCCTTCAATTCCAAAGAAACAAACAAAAAAAAATACAAAGCAAAAGAAATTAGGATGTGTGGTCCCTAATAAGGTGACTGGGCATCAGTGGGCATGAGCTTCATTGTGTCGTGGCCATAAAACAGCACATTTTGGCGGCTTCTTTGTCCATTCAGCAGGACATTTAGAAGTAGCCAGCGGGGTGTGAGAGATAGTCTGCCATCAAGTGTGTGTGTGCGTGTGTGTGTGTGGTCGTGGGCTAGACACTCACATGTCATAGCTGACACATCAGCCTGGGCCCCCTCCAGGCGATGCAGCCCTAATGCTGCCTATGTCCCACTTTCAAGCCCTTGTCCCTCAAAGGCCGCCCTCCTTCTCGGTCGAAGCGACCCCGCACCATCCCCTCCCGCATTCATTCTTCCATCGCTCGCCTGTAATGACAATGGATCACTGCGGCGCGGCGCCATAATGTCAACGGATACAAACTGCCCCACTGTGTAATCTGGATCGGTAGAAGCGGCAAAGTCAAATTGTTGTTCCGGAAACCGACACACAGATGTTAAAAGTGTCTCATGAGTGGCAGAGACACACAAAAAAAATGTATATTTTAAATTCAAATGCAGTATGTCACAGCTGCAAGCCTTGGATGCTGACTGCTTATGAATTTGGCGTAAAAGAGAAGGAAATTCGTTGGGGGTTTGTGGCGTGTGTTTAAAGTCTGGGCGCTTTTGCTTTTGGTCGCTTGTGTTTGTGGAGTGAATAACTAAACGCACACATACTTGAAACCATTTTTATCAAACTGCCAGAATTCTGAAACCAGAACCTGAACTGTGTTCAAATTATGTCCAAAAAAAAAAACCAACAAAAAAAAAAACATAGTTGTGAAAATGTAGTGGTTTTGGTGGCCATATTTGTGGGTGTATATTCGTTGGGTTCCGACAGTTTGAAAAAATATTTTTTTGTCAAAGTGACATGCCATAACAACCGAGTCTTGAAACCTAACAGCTTTAAAATTACCGTGAAAAATAGCAGATCGATCGGTGGTGAAAAATTGACTGCTTTCGGTGTTTGTGGTCCACTTTTGTGGAGTGAATAGTTAGTGAGTCTTTTTGGCAGCATTTTTATGAAACGCTGCAACTCCAAGCCTTGAATCCACCCTGCTTTCAAATTCTGATGAAAAAAAAGCAGCTGCTTTTGTTGATAGTCGGCCATGTTTGTGAAGTAAACAATTAGTTGGGAAATTACAGTTTTGTTTTGTTTTTTTAAATCATTTTTTACTTACATGCCACAACTCCAAAACTGAACAGCTTTCAAATTACAGCATGGAGGGGAAAAAAACGACAGACTGGCCAAGTTTTGTTTGACTTTTGAAGCTCATTTCTCCCAACAAACAAATATTTTTGCCCATCGTGCCAGCACATTATTCTGCTGGGGGAAACGATTGTGTGCGTGTGTGCGTGTGTGTAAACAGTATTGCTTTGAAGCCCATAATTCTATTCAATCGAAAAGCAGCATCAGGGTGTTATTCCACATCTTGAGATATAAAAGAGGAGAAACATAATAACTTCCCTGGATCACATACACACGCGCATACTCCCTCTCCGCGCTATTTGCGCCCCGCCCGCCCGCCTCATCCACCATCCACCCACTTCTCCCGCCTCAATCTTTTGCTTTCAAAGGAAGAGAATCAGCCGGCGGGACAGAAGGTTACGCATTAGTACTGGTCATTGCTCAAAGAGCCAACGTTATAAATAATAAAAGGCCGGTGAAGGACACGGGCTGCCGGGATGCGTCTCTGGTTCACGCCACACCAGTCAAATACCAGACGTGTCATTTCTCTAACCCCCAGCCCACCTCCCTCGTGCGCACCCCTCAAAAAAAAAAAGAAGAAAAAAAAAGATCAAAAAAAAAAAAACCACGACTCGTGCTGCTTGAATTGCGGTTCGCTGCCACCGACTGTGCCGCTTTGTTAGCAGCACATTAAAGGCTCGCCGGTATTGGATTAGCGAGAGCACGCTACACTGGCGTATCACACACACAACCACACACAGACACACACACACACACACACAGACACAAACAGAATTAACATTGAAATTCAATTTGCTTCCTACTTTCCTGACAAGACAAAAACAAGTTTGTGCACAAAGTCGACATGAAACCAAACGACCTTCACTCAAGAACATGTAGCGCTCGTCTTCACGCCAAGACGGACGCATTAGCAAGCGTGCTACACAGCTAGTGAGCTCCACGCTACACTGTTAGCGAGCTTGGTACACCAGTAGCGAGTGAGATACGCATTTGTGAGTGTATTAGTTAGTGTATGCCACCTGCTTTCTCGACTTTTATCCATTCACAACTGCTTTCCGCCACTTTATTACTGAACATTAGGAGGCTGAGTATACACAAGTAATAAAAACTCAAGCCGAGTTCCTTGAAAAATAGACTTCATGTGCCTTAGCTTCCACCCCGAAACTCAAACTGGCTTAAAATATGCAGAAATAGAGCATTTAGGGGGCGAACTATGGACTTTTTAGAAGGAATTAATAGTAAACAGACATTTTTGAGTGACTTGAAAATGTGGGCTTGTGTCTGAACTCCAACCCCTAAACTGTACAAGGGGCTTGAGCGAATCTTTTTTGGGTTCATTTCTTGAAAGTATGGCTAAACCTTTTTCATAAATTAAACCGTGCGACCCTAAATGCTTCCAAATAATCGTGCAATGTCGGTTTTTGTGGCAAAAGGTGTCGAATGGGCAGTCCAGTGTGGCTGCCACGTTTGTCAAACGTATCACCGCGAGACTTTCGGTTGTTTTCAAGAATGTCTGATTTCAAATCAAAGTGGCAGAATTCATCATCTATTTCCTGCTTACGGGGGTTTGCTGAGGTTCTGCCTTAACAAATCGACTCTATGCTGGGGAAGCTTTCCGTTAAACCGATGTCAGCCACATCCCAACACTGAATGCTTGGGGAAACTGAACAATCGGGACTGCAAACAAAGCTTCAAGAGCTCGCTCTAATAATAGCCACTAATGTATATTTTGATCCGTATGACTCGCCGTGCCCAATAATTCAAATAAAAAGCCGTGGGTAGTGTTTGTGGGTGACCTTGTGCGAAAGCGCCTCACCATTTTGTAGCAATGGGCATAAGTGCGGCCCATTTGGCGCCGACACTAAGTGCGCGAGATGAGCGCTGCTGTCCTTCCCGGGCTGGTTCGCTTTTGACAACGTGATGATCCAAGCGTCACATCCTCGCACGACTAAATGCAAACTGACAAGAGATGAGCCTCCACTCGCCCAACACAATGTGGAATTGTGCTCTGAGTGTCTTATTATCTTGTCGGCTGATGTCTGCAAGAGGGAGATTTGACTTGAGGAGTGAAGACAGAAGCTGCAACACACATCACAAAAACTCCCCCCCCCACCCAAAAAAAAAAACAGCGCAAATGTCTACCTTCGTACTAACAACAGCTTTCCACACCTAATGTCCAGGACTTCTGCTCGGGAATAAAATGCAAGGCGGCAGCAGCGGCGGCGTGTTTGCGGTGCTTCATAGCGCCTGTTAGCTCAAGTGGAAGACTATTTGCACAGGCCAGCTTTTAGGAGGAGGAGGAGGTGGAGCGCGCTCTTTCGGCAGGTTCACAATTTGTTGTTGGACAAACACGGCCTCTACTGTCATCGCGGAGGTCTGCTTGCGACATCAGAAGAACCTAAAACAAGGCTGTTCTCACTTTTTACACCAGGTAGTATTTAAAAAAAAAGGCTCGAAGGCTCTCTATGTACCACTAAAATAACAGGCATTAAATTACAGGAGCGCAGTAGTGTTTTTTTTGTGGCAAAATAGGGCCTTTTGTGTAAGGGATGGAATAAGTCTCACTCTGACATTTTGAGAACGTTGAAACATGTCGTTAATGGCCTTAACTTCAACCCCTGAACCTGAACCGCTTTAAAATATCGCAACAATTTACAGCATGATTTATTTATTCTTTTTGCAGGTGGCATGTCAACCGTGTTTGTGAGCGTGTCATACGTCATGTGCATTTCCTTGTAACTCAGTCCTCAAATTGTGGGGTGGGCCCCCAGAGGGTGGCACTGCAATGCTGTGGGGGATGGTGGGGTGGGGGTGGGTGATTCACCCCAGGGAACACATTTTTACTAGAATCGAATGTAATTGTGCAGTACAATAGGTGGTAGTGGCATGTGTGTGTGCGTTGTACGTACTCAATTTTTTTTTTTTTTGCACCAAGCACACAGATTCACAATACAGGAGATATGACCTGCAGTGAACAAACCCTCAAGAGACATATCAGGGGAAAGTATTTAACAATGATGACAAGAAACGTAAAGAGACTTCAAAACAATGTTCATAAAGTGTCTTTTTTTTTTTTAAATTTAAGTTGATCGATAATTCCTTTTTGTTTTGTTTAATGTTTAATGTTCAGGACACAAGGTTACGCACAGGTCTAGTGAAATCATCTTAAAACAATTGTTCCCATTTATAGTCATGGCAGAGAGTTGAGGGGGGGGCATAAGAGAAAATAATATCCAAAATGAACAGCAAATCAAGTGGTGAAAATTGAGAGAAAGCAGTGTTGTCTACCTTGGACATTGAGAGGAAAATACAAATATTGTCATCGGGCTACATTGAGTGTTCGTCCATGTCTCTCTTTCCAGCTGACAGGTCGGTGAGGAAAGTGCAAGACAGTCCACAGCCAAGAGCGCTGCCACCGGGCAAAGAAGAACAGAGGAACCACAACCGCCGCCACCACCGACAACTCCTCAAATTCACACTCGAGCGCATCCGAAACAACATCTGCAACAACATCTCCGGTGACGATCAAATGTGGCGTCATCGGTCACACGCAAGCAGCCACACAAACACAATTGCAAAGAACCTTTCCAGTGTCAAAAATCCTGGACGATGAGTAATTTGGAAAAAAAAATGCTGCAACTTGCTGAAAATGAATCCAACCATTTGGTGTCCCGACCAAGCATTAAATTTAAATGATAAAAAAACTGAGCAAGTTTGGAAGCGATATTTGGCTTCAACACTCGAGCAAATTCTTCTGCTGAATCTTTTTGACAACTCCCATGAAAGTCGCGATGTCAAATTTCATGTTTGGCAAATGCAGTGCATTTTGAAAACTGAAGTAACATGTTAGAATAGGGGAAAAAAAATAGGGACAGCTTGATGTCAAAATAATAAAACGGTAGGAATAAAAATAACACACACACACACACACACACACACACACACACACACACACACACACACACACACACTAAGCAAAGAGTTGAAACTGTCATGAATCTGATAAAACCAATGCTACTTTTATCTGTCTTGTAATAATAATTCTTGCACTCCACAAAACAAGGCCTCAGTTGAAAGAGGCGGTGGGAAAACCTCAAGTGACAACAATTAGCATCAGTGCTGGTATGGTCCTGTTCATACAGGGCCTTCTTCCAAAAAGACATTCAACCTTACATTAATTGTTGTCATTGACTTTGAATGAAGAGGTTTTCATTTGAGCAGACTAATGACCAATTCATGGATCATTTCAGCATTTTGTCAATGCAGAAAAAAAGGTAAATAGAACAGGAAACTATCAGCTGTCGCAAAATGACGAAGAACGCACTTTTTTCACACTTTGTGGGACAATTCATTCTAAATTCGAGAAACATATAAAAAAAAAAAAATAGAAATATTAAATTGAAATGCAGCTCCGGGCCTGGATCTCGTACAGCATCTCGAGCAAATGTCATTTTATTGCTTCCTAAAAAGAACCAGCAAAGTATAGAAGCACGAGAAGAGCCAAATGGGAGTAAGTTGCAACTCCTACTTGAAAGTTTGCAGCACAACACGGTGCTCACTCGAAAGCGAGACGCAGACGCGCAGCCCCCACTCACCGTACAGTTTTGCGGGGGCGCCATCCCGCTCGAGGCCGTCGGCCGGCAGGATGGTCGTCTCGTCGTTGAGCTCGCTGCCGGGGCTGCCGGCCGCTTTGTCGTCCGGCCGCCCGGCGAGTTCCAGCGCGCTCATGTCGCTGCCGCCGCGCATGAGCGAGAGCAGCGGCTTGCTCAGCTGCCCCGTAAGCATCAGATCCCCGGGAAGAGCTGGAAGGAGGCCAGGTGGGATGCGGACGAGGCGGCCAAAAGCAAAGGAGGAGGCGGGGAAAAAAAGAAAAATACAGCCGTGGTTAGAACGTGCTCAGGCGCTCTCCTTGGCTACCTCGCACTCACTCTCTCTCGTAACCCGCATTCCCCCCTTTCTAAACAACACACACACATAGACACACGCACACGCAAGCTCTTTCACTCCCTCTCTCTCCCCCCTTGCTCCCTCCCTCTCCGGCTGCCTTTCGACACAAAGTGATGCTGCAAAGTAGCGTTACAACCTGACACATGCTTCATTTTAGCCAACAATGCGCTGTTTAAAAAGCTTCCATAACTTCCCCCCTTTGTGGTCAGATAACACAGCAGCAGGTGAAAACAAACCTGACTCCTTGCACAAGACTTCCAACGGGAAACAACGATTAAAAACAGAGTGCAATCCATCACACAAGATTGACGGATGATTAAAATAATCGTTATTTGCAAACCAAGTAGAAACCCATAGTACAACCATCGGCTCCATTTCAGACCATGATGCTGGGGGTGCAAAGTACAGTTCCTAAGAACTGACAGAATGTTATTGCAATCTCAAAAATCCACGGATACATGTTGATATCAACTCTTCTACGATCTCTTTCTCTCTCTGATCTGACTTAATTTAATATTTTGTCACTGGGAATTTCATAGCACCCATTATATATTTTAATGCCATTTTTGAGATTAAAAAAAAGAAAATAACAGCGAATGGCTTTGACGTTCTTGGCATGTTTTGGGGTTGGTATGGGAATAGTCAACATATGGGCTGCTCATCACATGCAAGAAGTCACAGCAAGCCACCCCATTCTATACGGTGCTGTGCCGACTTGATGATACGATACAATAGCAATATTTTGCTCATGACAGGATTACGAAACAACGATAATCTACAACGCTTGCTCGATGAAAACAAAAGAAATGACGGAAACGGCTCCAATGTTTCACGCTTGCTAAGTGCATGACCCAAATTTGGTCAGGCTGCATAGGTTGTATCAATAGCCATATATGATGATGGTATGCAAGCCATCCTGTCAGCAGCAAAGCATGAGACGGCGTGCATGTGATGTTTGGTCCCCAAAATGTCACACAACAGTCTTGAGCTCTGAGGCCAAGTTCAATGAAGCGCACTCTTACCTAAACGAAGCTCCACAGAAATCAATAATTTCAAAAATGAAGCTTTTTAAGAGATTCCCAATGTTGAAATCAGTCAAAACGTGAGGGGGCATCAAACATGACGACGCACTACGACCTCCCACTCTAGCCAACTAGCAGAAAAGTGCCACCTAAAAGCCGCGAGCACATAAACGGCCAGCGCAGCTTTCACGCTGAGGTGGCTTCATAAAGACGAGCGGCGGGGATGTTGCCGTCGCCACCTCCTCCTTCCTTCCTACCTTCCCTCCCTCCCACCATCGCACACTGCCCACCCTCACTCTATCTGTCTCTTCCGCCTTGTGTTTGGCCACCGAAGAACTCCTCGGACAGTGTTCACCCCACCTCGGGCTCCGAGACGCAGACGAGGAGCAGCGGGGCCCGCGCTACGCTTCCTTATTTAGGGGATCAACCTAAATATGTCTGAGCAAAGGGCAGGTGACCAGCATGTGTACATGCGCACAAAGAAAGGAAGAGATAAAGGAAGGAAGAGAGAAGCAAAAGGAGAGAGAAAGAAAGAGGAGACAAGAATGAGAGAAAGAAAAGATTTGTAGTTCAAATTTGATTTGAACCTATGTGCAGTGCATTTTAAATGAAGTACTGTTTATTTTCCCTTCAATGTAAGTGCAGCGTTGATGTTCAGTGTGGATGAACAAAACCAAAAATTTCGAGGAAGAAAACATGACATGTTGGTCATGCTGCTACGTAAGACGGGGCTGTCCGAACTTTTTCGTTTGAGGGCCGCATACAAAAAAATGGAAGGATGAAAGGGCCCCTTTAAAATTCTTCCACTTTTTGAAACGCACTACAGTCAGTCAATATGCACCAGTGAGTGTTGATAAGTCGTCTGTCTTCATTATTGCATCACTGCCACTTTGATGCTACTGATAAGCCCGTCGATGGCGTTTTGGACGGCATATGATAAAGTGGAACAATTCCATTTGTTCAAGTGCCAATGCATTCACATCTCTTGACTAAAAATGTGCGATTGAAAAGATTTTTGGGGGGGTTAAAACCCTACTAAGGACCCATTCATGACAATCACAACATGTTTCTTTTACAATTTTTCCCCGAGTAGGTCATGTTCAAATACACTTCACCCATTATCTAACCACACTTGCCCCATTCAAGGATCAATTGGCACCCCGGTATCCCCCCTCCCTCATCTAGTGTTGGACCACACGCTATGAGCGTCGGCGTATCTGATGCAGAGAACTGTCACATCTCTCGCCATTCGGCGCGGAGTGCTTTTTCGTCTTCCTCTGAGCTCTCACGCAGTCATGCACATCAAAATGGAGCTCATTGCTAAGTTAATATTGAACAGGCTTGACTGAGTCTCCCTCGGTAATTCTGTTAATATCCCTTTAAGGATCGATTTATATGATGGGATTATCCCATGGTCCTTAATGGCATTACCCTACTCCAAGCGGCTCAATTAATAAACACCTCATTCATTGATTCAATTAACGCAGTGATAGGATGCTGGGAGACACTCGCACCCCGACCCCCCACCCAAGTACAAACACTTGGCTTATTAGAACAAAGTAATTGGCTGCCATACAAATCTGCATATTTTGCAAATGATGCAATCATGAATAAATCGGCTTATAAATACATTTATAGAGTCCGACGACCAGCTCATCATTAATAGCATTTTTCCAAGGGGGGGTAAATGAATAAACGGCTAATTTCATCCATTCAATTAGGTGCTGAGATCTGTGGGACTCCACCAGCACCAGCAGCAGCACCCCCATCACCACCACCATCATCATCATCATCATCATCATCCCCACCATCATCTTGCAGCCTGGCAAGCCGGAGGAAGATTAGAGACCTGATCTCATTCCCGGCACTTGTTTGGAGTCTGTCAGGAAGAGGAATGCCGGCATTAGGAAGGTAGCGCCACACGCTTGTGATATGATGAAATAAGGAGGAAAGGGGAAAGGAAAAAAAAAAAGGAGGAAAAAGACAGAGGGATGGACGGAGAGAATGCCGCTCTTCTCCAAAGTGTCACTGGCTTGTTTATTCTATTTTTCATCATCGCTGCCGGGGCAAAGATTCCCATTTTCTTTTATTCTAACCCCCCCCCCCCACACACACACACACACAAACACACACACATCTTTCACTGAGAAAAAAGAAACACTGCTCTCATTTTAAAGGTGTTGCAAACTCTCATGCCCCGGTGAAAATTACATTGTGAAATTTCTGGGCTGCTCCCCGCTGCCCCTTGCAGCCTTCAAGCAGCCAACAGACTGTGAAGAATAAATAATAAAAAGCTATTGATTATTTTGATGACTGCAAGATTCAATTAGGTATTCATTTTGCCCTCCAGTGGACCTATCAAGGCGAGGGGGGAGAGGAAGGGAACGAGGTGACTTGGCGGTGGGGGTGCGCGAAAAGGAGAAAATGTGCTTTGATGGCCCACATCTGATTTCAGTGCACTCCAAAAATCAAATGCAACACAATGTGTGATGACTAGTGACGTTGTTACCAGACACGCTGGCATTGAGCAGCCGCGACAGCTTCAACTCATTCTATTGATTAGCATTTTCAGAGATGATCATGTGTCATGTCAAACGGGGGTGAGGGGGCTCGCTGTGGTGACAAGCGTATTAAAAATGGGGCGCGCCATCAAGCACCCTGACGCACGAGTGGGACGGTGTTGATTGACGGGGGAACAAACTATCAATATGGCGACGTGGTGTATTATTGTGTCAAAACGTGCAGCATTGATACATCGGCATCAAATTTCAAACGCAATGTATCACATATTATCTTGAAAGTTAAAGTAGCGATACAGCAGCCTCCCACATTGATATTGCATCTTATGATACAGTTTTGGTGCACTAGCTTCCAATATTGATATTGCAAGATATTATGATCGATTAACTTTTAGGATAAAGTCAAAAATCACATTTTCCAATGTTCCATATCACAATCTCTAACAATGTATCGTAGTTTTGTACATGGATGTGAAATATCAACATTGCCAAAAATATGATCTTTCTCTCAAATGATACAGGACTGCACGGACATAAAATGTGCATTTAGTGGGGATCATGTTTCCACACAAGTACATGTTTGGACAAAAGGGACATTTTCCATGATGATATTTTCACATCATCTGTAAAGAAATAATCCAACGCTCGCAAGCTTGCATGGGGAACGGAATCAATATTTTTACCCACCTCAGGGGGAAAAAAATGGATGAAAATCAGAAATGTAATTTCATTTGTAGGTGTTATCTACCATCTCCAATGGCAACTAAAGCTTACTCTCCTTTTCAACAGAAGCCGCAGTTGATGTAGTGAAGAACGAATATGATAATTTTCCTTCCATCACACTCATTAAAAGGATCAACAGTCCCCCCCCCCCCACACACACACACACACACACATTCCCCACTCTTTCTCTCTCCAGCAAACCCTCCCTGGTGGATGATTGGAGGGCGAGTGCAGGCTGAGTGTTATCAAAGGAGTGTATTAAAAAAAGCTCTTTGAAGCTCATTCGGCACCAGCAGGTCCGGAACAGGGAGCACAGCCTTCGATTGGTCAGGTATATCTCTGTGATTATTATTATTTTAAAAAATATTTCTTCTTCTTCTTCTTTTTTTTTTCGCTAGATCGATCGACTGGACTGACATTCTGGAGCATCAAAGCTTCTAGTGCCCTAATCTGACTCCTCCTATGAGGGGCAAGGGTTGTTTTTCCTGCTTTTATTTTCCCCTATGAAAAAATGCCCTATGAAGTGGAGCTTGGACACTGCATTTATCAAGCCATAAATTATGTAAACATCTACAGGGTGGCATGCTGTACAGCGGGCACTGCAGCGGAGTGACACTACAGAGGACTCGCTGCCACTCAAAAGCTAGTGGCGCCATCCGCCGGGACCATCACCATGTGAATGAAAAGGTGTGAAAATCTGATTTCCCAAAAAGGAATAGGTAATTCTCTCTGAGGGTGGAAGCCTCAATCAATAAATCATTGTTAAGTAGATTGTAAAATCCCCCTCTTGGTATCAGTGCATTAGGATCCTCCTGAGGATGGACGAAGCGGGGAAAATAGCAGCGTGAGACAATCTCAATAAAGACAAGTCAAATCATACCGTTCATAAAGTCGGTCAGAAGTTGGCGAGCAACCAGAAGGAGCTGGTAGAGAGACGATGGAAGGTGGTAGAGTGGATTCGGGCCCTCTTTCCAGTTTTGGCAGCCGACCACACGAATGGAGGGGTCCAAATACGCCCGTGAGAGTGTGTGTAAAGAGCTCTGCCAGTCAACCAAATCAATAATGTCATCATTATTCATTGGTGTGTTTATTCAACAATTACACATTGAGGATTTCCTACTGGTTACAGTACAACCTTCATTAAAAAAAAAAAGATTTTTGAGGAGAATTTTAACACTACTCAATAAATTCATGATTACTGTTCAGTAACTTCATGATTGTACATAATTAGGCACCCAAAATCAGTCTTATTTGCAAGAAGCATGGATGCTAACGGCGTATGTAAATGATTATGGTTCATTAAAAGGGTAATTTATTATTCCTAATTGGTCAATTTTCTATCTATTTCTATTTTCTAATTAATTATCTTAATAGTTCACTCGGTTATTTTATTTGATTCAACATTTGTTGTGCAGTAGAATAACACTGTTTAAAAGGAATGGACGTTAATAAAATGTTGATTTACTGTATAATTGTCCTTGTTGTCAGTACCCGTACTTTAAAACTTGCAATTTAAAAGCAATGAAAAACAAAACGGTTGGTTGCCGGTCCGCAAACAGCATGTATTTGTCTCAACCGGTCCGTTACACAAAAAAGATTGGGGACCACTGTTTTGGAGAGCATTACAAAAAGAAAATAGATAGTGTCGCAGAATAGTTCCACAAAAACAAAATGGTCCCTGATAGAAAATAAATATATACAAAGTAATGAAGCCAGTGCACGTAATATTTTTTTTCCATCTCATTGTAATATCTGTTTCTTGTTATTTGTGCATTTGAGGGATGGGTTAGTTGAGTAAGGGTGACGTCAAAGAGAGGGGACGAGCCAAGTTGAGGAGTCTGAGTGTGGAGCGCATGGGCGTGAGTTGCGGCCAGCAGCAGCTGCTGTGAATGTGTTTTAATTGCTGCCTCTTTTTGTTTATTAAAAAGCGAACAGATTGCATCAGCAACTGCGTGCATCCTTGACCACATTGAAGGACATTCATTACAGTATTGAATTCTTAGTGGTGGGGGAAAAAAGTCCACCGTTACCTGTTTTGACGCTGTTTAATTTGATGCATCGTTTAACATTCATTTACTGGCTGAATGCTGGAGTGTAAAATACCTAACCATGTAAACATTCGCTGAAAACTATCGCCTAAATTCATACCTGAAGAAACGTAATTCTCCGGAATTGAGTGCTCCCACCATGACAGCGGCCTTCTCGGTGGGCCAGTGCAGCACTTTCCAGCAAGACAACTACAGTACCCACAATTCCCGGCCTCAATATTTTTGTCATGTGATTCAAATTAGAGACAGCACCCGCAGTCTGTGGCGAACAACCATCACTCTTGCTATGTTGTTAATATTTATTTATTAGGGGTCTTTGTCATGTCGGGTACATAACGGTACCGTTCGAGATTTTTTTTAGTAGGTTTCCAGGCCGGATGAAGTTTATTGTCGGATAAGACCTGGCGTAACGATGGCGGAAGTGATTGAAGAGGTAAGGTTAGCCCGCTGACGTTAGCCTGCTAATGTTGTCACGACCAAACCAACTCGTTCAACCTCAAATGTAGAGCTCGGTTGTTTTATTTATGCTTTTTATTTCGAGGCTACTCTAGCTCCCGAAATGCCTGAAGTGCATCAAAGCTCCACTCTGTACTCTTGTGTTTTTACTCATACGTCATCATGCCCATTGATGTGTATATATAGAGATATATGAATAATGTAATGTTTATTGATTTTAGACTAGTACTCTGTTTAGATGCAATCTGGATTTCAGTGCTTTATACTTCTTGTGATGTGTAATTAGAATCAAATTTGAGCTAATCTAATCTGTGATTCCCAAAACAGAGCAGACAACCCAGTGAGGAATTTACAGATGAATCAGAGGTAAGATCAATAAATAGGACCACTGATCTCACTGTCTGGAATGAGTAGTTTTCCTCAGTGTGCTGTTATTTCTTTACCGTCAACATCACTGTCCAGTGTATGCACAGCTCCGTCAAGCCCCGCTGATGTTTCAAGTCTAATAAGACCTCACAATGTATATAACCAGTCTCAATAGGATTGTTTTCAGAGGTGTCAAAACACTCATTTATTCGGTGCACCTGTTTTTACCACATCTGTCAATATTATGAGTCACTTTCAGCTCTTATGTGCTACACCCGAGAGTCGTGAGTAGACTAAATAAATTAGAGATTCATCCGTCGACCTGGCGGGAAAAGAGAACAAAGTGAGTTGGAAACATTCCTTTTTTAAAAATCAAATTTACATTAATTCCCATTTAAAGAAGACAAAAGCGAAAATATGATCATAAAGGAGGTATTTTAACAAACATTCAAGCCACAATATGCACACTGGTTCAACTAAATTGACTAACTCATGCCATATATGGCTCCTCTTATGCGCAAGACAGCAGCACAAGGGCTTTCCATGACTTTGCGTGAAATGCGGTGACCACATTTTCATTTTGGCGTAAGGAAGCTTCATCCCCATGCATTTGCTCTTTTCATAAAACAAACTTACAAGTCTTCCGCCGGCACATAGCAACACTTGTGGGCTGGTGCGTCATGGGCTGATTACTCACAATCAGCTTTCTAAATGATGCTGCACCGTCTGCCGGGTGTATGAAGTCCAAACACTGCCTGGGTGCGCTCTGATGTCCCGCTGAGTTTGGAGGGGGTGTGGGGGTGGGGGGCTGAATGTGGGACAAGAGCGTGGAGAAAGTGTTATTTTCACAAACAATCCTTTTCCCACTCAACAATGCCATACCTAGGCTATTTCCTTTGTATTACGGTGGCGAGAGCTTTGATGCGAGGGCATTTGTCACGGACTGTGCCACCGTATCAAACGAGAAAAAGCCAAACTGTATCCCTCTGCAGAGAAACTACGCACTTTCAAACTTTTACCATTTACCATCTATCGCTGCCTGCGCCACAGAGTCGGGACAATTTTCCTTCTTTTTGGTGGAAGTCACAGTTTTACAGTTCAAACCGAGGATGACATCGTTCGACCGTTCACGTCGTGGTCGTCATTTTAACTTCAAGGAGACATCTGCTGCAATTTGGGGACAATTTGCAATAGCCACATAACCCCACATTGCTTCCAAACTTAGAATAATGAATAGAGGTGCAACAAATAATAGATTAATCAACTACTAATCTAATAAAACAGATGTGAATGTCATGTTCAGGACATTTCTTGTCATGATAACAGTTTGAAGGCGCGTCAAAAGTGGTCAATCATGTGGTGCATCTTCTTTGTCACCCAGGAGGAGGACAGCGAGGAGGAGCCCAAGCTGAAATATGAACGCCTCTCCAATGGCGTGACGGAAATCCTCCAGAGCGACGCAGCCAGCTGTATGACCGTCCACGACAAGGTAACCAGTGGGCCGCACCTCGCAAGGGCCTTTGCCCGGCACATTGTCGAGACATGCGCTTCACAGTCCGTCTCGTGGGGACATGGCTTTCTCACCTGCGCGCGTAGCCGCTCCTCACAAGGAGACGCGCCAGACGCCATTGTCGGTTCCACTTTTCATTCCCGCTCTCTCGCCGATGGTTGTCATCGCAGGCCTGCCACCAGGGTGTAGTTCTGCAAGCTGACGAATCAGCACCACAGGGAAGCATGAGTCGGACATTTGTTGCCTCCACAAAAGGAGTTTGTTTCTTTGTTGGTTTGTTCGTTAGTTTCCATATTTTTCAGTTTTCAGGAGTGTTCGTGGCAGTTCAGGGACGAGCTACGATAACCTGGGAACTGTAATGACCAGCAGTCTATTTAAAAAAAAAAAAAAAAAAAAAACAATAAAATGTACTTTATTGTATTATTTTTCTGTCTTTATTACATTTTTATATTATTGTTTATTATATTGTTATATTTTTTGTTAGACATGGTACCAACTTTGATTTCAGTCATTTTTTTTTATTACAGTTGTAACATGGCCATAGTTGATCCATTTTGACATGTGTATATTTGAACATTATTTGCATGATGTAAATCTTTACCATTTTGACAATTTTTTTACCATTTCAAATTTTTTTGTATTTTATCAAGTACATTTTTGTTTGAATTTTTAAAAACGTATTTTTTTCTTTTTATTATTTTATTACCTTATATTTATTTACTTATGTATTTTGTTAAATAGTACTACAGTACTTTGATAAAATTTTCTTTACCTTAACTTCGTTGACAGCTTCCCACAGTCGAATGAGTGCCATTGTGCACTTGGTCAGAGCCCTGCATGGTCACAGCCGCCAGCGTCGCCCCACCAAAATTTCTCGCTTCCCCACCGTGAACGCGAGCATGTGGCCTCATATTTTAAGCGTCTGAATGGGGATTTCCGTTTGAACAATCCCCCGTCTCGATAAATCCCTTTTAAAAGTTGCTGCGCCTCACGACCCTCCAACACTTTTATTTATTTATTTCTGTGTTATTTTATTTTATTTTATTTTATTTGGGAAGATTGCGGCGGGGTCTGTGTGACACGCTCAGCTGTGCCTGTAAATATAAGCATTTCATTATAGGCTGCACTCAAGCATGCTGCTGGGCCACATGCTGCCAGAGAGCTGTGTGTGTGTGTTGGAGGGGGGTAGGGGGGGATTAGGCTGGGGTGCACGAACACACACTTAAAGCCACATTTTTCTTTTTTTCTCCCCTCCATACCTACTTTCTTTTTCCCCAGTGGACACACACACGCACACACACACACACACACACACACACACACACACACACACACACACACACACACACACACACGCACACACTGCACACACCCACATGAAATGAAAAAAATCCGTGAAAATAATAGCTCTGTGCTTAGCTTAGTTAAGCAGCAAGAGGGTGAAGAGAAGTCAGACGTACAGTGCATTTATTATGCTGAAGCATTTTAATTTAAGAAGAAATGCCATTTCACACTGCCTGACTTAATAAAGAGCAATGGCAATTTCACACTTTTGCTCACAAGCTCACCCAATCCGCACCCATACTCCTTTTTATTATTCTTTTTTAAATCCCCTTCGCCTACACACAAACACAATTTTGTTTTATAATTCAAAAATCTGTCATTCCTCTTGTTGAATTTCGACTTATTTTTGTGTTTCCAGTTTCTTGCTCTGGGGACACATTTTGGGAAGGTTTTCCTGCTGGACATCCAAGGAAATGTCACCCAGAAGTTTGAAATTGTGAGTTTACTGACTGATTAGATGCCAAAATAATAAGAATAATGATGCACATAGAAATCTGAAGGTTCTTTTTCCCACATTGTTTTCTTTGATTGATTGTTATTATTAATAATAGTGCAATTTTTTTTGTTTAAAAAAAAACAAAGATTTGATGTTTTGTTTTTTTTGAGGAGGCTGGAACGGATTGATGGTATTTCCATTCATTTCAATGAGCAACAGTGATTTGAGATACAGCCATGTTTTTTTTTGTCCCCGTAGAGCTCGGTGAAGATCAACCAGATCAGCCTGGACGAGAGCGGCGAGCACGTGGGCATCTGCTCCGAGGATGGCAAGGTCGGACAGCTTTCACCTTCTTGAGCTTTGAGCACACAAGTGGCACAGCACCATATTCCATCGGCACCCCTTATCCGCCACCAAACTCTGTGCTAATACCGTTGGACTGAAATATTGAACAGGTTTAACGGCACCAGTGTTAACCTGCCGTTTCAGCGCAGGAAATTATCTTTGTTACTGATGGTTATCGTCATCATAAGTTTGCCAGTCACACTTGAATTCAGGGGGCCCTTTAATCCCTACGAATCTAACTTAATCCTTAATTGCCGCTGAGATGCCATCAGGATCTGGCGTGATTTTACCCCCAGATGGCTGTGATGCACTAATGTCAACTTGGTGGTCCTCTTACAGTACACAAGAAGTGGCGGTAGAGTCGAAGATTAGCAAACTTTTAAAGCCCGCAGGGTTTTTTTTTTCCCCCGGAATCAAGGTGTGCACTAATTGGCGACCTGGTGGAACAAATCAAAGATGGGTTTTCCGCCGTTTTTCCCCGAAGGTTCGGGCTAGTTGCAGAGGCGGCAATTAAAGCGGAGGTGTTGAGTTATTCACCTTTTGTTGTTGCTTGTTGCAGGTGCAAGTGTTTGGCCTCTACACAAGAGAAGGCTTCCATGAGAACTTTGATTGTCCCATAAAAGTAAGTAACAGATGCCCTGTGCAGAGGAAAATTGGATTGCCCTCAAAATTCACTTTCATCTAAATGCTATCTGGCCTCAGATACATCTCTCACGCCAACTCTCCAGCTGGTAAATTGCCAGCTCCTTTCTTGGTCGGTACCTGTCACACAGAACAATGACACAGGAAAAAGGCAGCATGACGGTTAATGTGAAGGGCTGTCAAACAGCTGTTAGACGTCACGGCTCTGAAGCCACAAAAATTGCGATGTCATAATCATCCTGCTTCAGTAATCATCATCTACTGTGAGGGTAATGTTCCAGAGCACTCCGATACCTTAAATCAATCATATCAACAATCAACAATAAGTGAAATCTGCATTCTCGAGCCATATTTTGATTGATTACCAAAATACTGTACAGTGTTAAGTTTTTGTATTTACCGTAAACAAATCCAGTTGTTTTTTTTTTCCAAACGAACAAACTTGACTTACCTACAGTTGCTCTGTACGCGTTCTGGAAAAATTGAGTTCTGTGTGAATTGCTGATCTTACGGAAAAATGGGACACAAATTCCCACTCCCAAATTTTGAGCAAGGCCTTAAAAAGTGGGAGGCAACTCCATTCCGTATTTCCTCTCATCCACATGTGTCAATACGTTTTTTTTTTTCACGTGTGGTCTATTTCCTTAACTGGAATATTGAAAAACATCAATCCCATTTCACTTTCCCCAATGCTAATGGTGTCATCTCTCATGCTAGGTGGTGGCATTACACCCCCACTTCTCCAGATCCAACTCCAAGCAGTTTGTCACCGGCGGCAACAAGGTAACTTTGAATAGAATTTTGGATTCCACTCCACCCCCTACTGCACCCCCCCCCCACCCCATTTGCCATTTCACTTCCTTAACTGGAATATTGAAAAACATCAATCCCATTTCACTTTCCCCAATGCTAATGGTGTCATCTCTCATGCTAGGTGGTGGCATTACACCCCCACTTCTCCAGATCCAACTCCAAGCAGTTTGTCACCGGCGGCAACAAGGTAACTTTGAATAGAATTTTGGATTCCACTCCACCCCCTACTGCACCCCCCC
>NW_017805564.1:270673-293514 GCF_001891065.2 Hippocampus comes
CCACACACACACACACACACACACACACACACACACACACACACACACACACACACGCACACACTGCACACACCCACATGAAATGAAAAAAATCCGTGAAAATAATAGCTCTGTGCTTAGCTTAGTTAAGCAGCAAGAGGGTGAAGAGAAGTCAGACGTACAGTGCATTTATTATGCTGAAGCATTTTAATTTAAGAAGAAATGCCATTTCACACTGCCTGACTTAATAAAGAGCAATGGCAATTTCACACTTTTGCTCACAAGCTCACCCAATCCGCACCCATACTCCTTTTTATTATTCTTTTTTAAATCCCCTTCGCCTACACACAAACACAATTTTGTTTTATAATTCAAAAATCTGTCATTCCTCTTGTTGAATTTCGACTTATTTTTGTGTTTCCAGTTTCTTGCTCTGGGGACACATTTTGGGAAGGTTTTCCTGCTGGACATCCAAGGAAATGTCACCCAGAAGTTTGAAATTGTGAGTTTACTGACTGATTAGATGCCAAAATAATAAGAATAATGATGCACATAGAAATCTGAAGGTTCTTTTTCCCACATTGTTTTCTTTGATTGATTGTTATTATTAATAATAGTGCAATTTTTTTTGTTTAAAAAAAAACAAAGATTTGATGTTTTGTTTTTTTTGAGGAGGCTGGAACGGATTGATGGTATTTCCATTCATTTCAATGAGCAACAGTGATTTGAGATACAGCCATGTTTTTTTTTGTCCCCGTAGAGCTCGGTGAAGATCAACCAGATCAGCCTGGACGAGAGCGGCGAGCACGTGGGCATCTGCTCCGAGGATGGCAAGGTCGGACAGCTTTCACCTTCTTGAGCTTTGAGCACACAAGTGGCACAGCACCATATTCCATCGGCACCCCTTATCCGCCACCAAACTCTGTGCTAATACCGTTGGACTGAAATATTGAACAGGTTTAACGGCACCAGTGTTAACCTGCCGTTTCAGCGCAGGAAATTATCTTTGTTACTGATGGTTATCGTCATCATAAGTTTGCCAGTCACACTTGAATTCAGGGGGCCCTTTAATCCCTACGAATCTAACTTAATCCTTAATTGCCGCTGAGATGCCATCAGGATCTGGCGTGATTTTACCCCCAGATGGCTGTGATGCACTAATGTCAACTTGGTGGTCCTCTTACAGTACACAAGAAGTGGCGGTAGAGTCGAAGATTAGCAAACTTTTAAAGCCCGCAGGGTTTTTTTTTTCCCCCGGAATCAAGGTGTGCACTAATTGGCGACCTGGTGGAACAAATCAAAGATGGGTTTTCCGCCGTTTTTCCCCGAAGGTTCGGGCTAGTTGCAGAGGCGGCAATTAAAGCGGAGGTGTTGAGTTATTCACCTTTTGTTGTTGCTTGTTGCAGGTGCAAGTGTTTGGCCTCTACACAAGAGAAGGCTTCCATGAGAACTTTGATTGTCCCATAAAAGTAAGTAACAGATGCCCTGTGCAGAGGAAAATTGGATTGCCCTCAAAATTCACTTTCATCTAAATGCTATCTGGCCTCAGATACATCTCTCACGCCAACTCTCCAGCTGGTAAATTGCCAGCTCCTTTCTTGGTCGGTACCTGTCACACAGAACAATGACACAGGAAAAAGGCAGCATGACGGTTAATGTGAAGGGCTGTCAAACAGCTGTTAGACGTCACGGCTCTGAAGCCACAAAAATTGCGATGTCATAATCATCCTGCTTCAGTAATCATCATCTACTGTGAGGGTAATGTTCCAGAGCACTCCGATACCTTAAATCAATCATATCAACAATCAACAATAAGTGAAATCTGCATTCTCGAGCCATATTTTGATTGATTACCAAAATACTGTACAGTGTTAAGTTTTTGTATTTACCGTAAACAAATCCAGTTGTTTTTTTTTTCCAAACGAACAAACTTGACTTACCTACAGTTGCTCTGTACGCGTTCTGGAAAAATTGAGTTCTGTGTGAATTGCTGATCTTACGGAAAAATGGGACACAAATTCCCACTCCCAAATTTTGAGCAAGGCCTTAAAAAGTGGGAGGCAACTCCATTCCGTATTTCCTCTCATCCACATGTGTCAATACGTTTTTTTTTTTCACGTGTGGTCTATTTCCTTAACTGGAATATTGAAAAACATCAATCCCATTTCACTTTCCCCAATGCTAATGGTGTCATCTCTCATGCTAGGTGGTGGCATTACACCCCCACTTCTCCAGATCCAACTCCAAGCAGTTTGTCACCGGCGGCAACAAGGTAACTTTGAATAGAATTTTGGATTCCCCTCCACCCCCTACTGCACCCCCCCCCCACCCCATTTGCCATTTCACTTTGTTTTTATTTTTGGGCCGTTCTATTCTCAAATCCATTGTTCGTGGTACATGCTGGCTATGGCTAAAGAAGACCATCTTTCTTTGTCTGTCTGCTGTGGGGGAGAAAAAAAAACAAGAAGAAGAAAAGAAAGCCTTTCTGTCTTTCTGGAGTGCTCTCGGGAGAGCGGCCCATTTTCACAAAGTGCTATCCAGTAATGCCAGACATTTCCGCACAAGAGTGGATCATTATCGAGATGCCACACCGTGCTGCCTTGACTTCTGAGTTTTTATTTGTGTCGTGAGCCAAAATTTGAGTTATGAGCAAGCTTGCCGCTCGATTTAAGTGAGGAATAAATGGAGCAGTTAGGATAATGTGATGCCCTTGCATGTGTGCAAGCCGAACCACTTTCACCTTGAACAAAACAAACAGGCAAACACAAAAATAGGACATAGGAACACTCACAAAAAGCGATTGTAGGCCACAGCTCACATCCGGACACGCACACACAGACTAAGGGGACAACCTTTGTGTCTCTCTTGGCTCTTTCATTATTTGCCTCTCCGAGGAACTATAGTGCGCATGCTTCAAAGTACACGCGCTTTGAATTTAGGTTATTGCATTCTATTATTTCACCACTAGATAGCACTAATTTGACACATTGTACCTTTTAAAACCTGAAAGAATAAATGTAGTGTTATCTTTTGGGGTTGGAACAGAAAAATGGCATTTCAATAGGCAAAATTGATACGATGTACAAATGGTCACAGAGGAAAACGAACCATGTAAGTGAGGGTACCGCTGTAGTTTGAAGATCTTTCGGCCAGGTGGACCCAATGTTGTGGCCGCTGAGTATTTGCGATAATGCCGTGGATTATTTTTAGATCAAGCACACTGACATTTATACATCGAGCAACATTTCTTTCCCGTCATTGTTAGCGTGAAGCTTTGCCATTTTCTTTGAATCGCCGCCGATTCCTCTTGCTGAAGGCCCCTGCAAGGTGCCTGCCTCGGAAATCAATGCGCCTCGACGGGAGACGCGTCCCATTCCAAAGAAAAATTCAATGTTCACTTCCGTTCTTTTGTCGCGCCGTCTCTTGGTGGGCCAAAGCGTTTATTGGTGGCTGGCTCTGGGCCTTCTCACTGATGTGCAGCTTTTGTATCGCTACAGTATATGTGAATTAAAGGACACATAAGCTCGGGCTAATCAGAAACTCGCTCAAATGTTCACTTTCGAACATGCTAACAACTAATATGCTAAGATATAGCATATGACCTGACTACAGAAAGCACTGGAGTAGTAGATGGATCAGGATTTTACCGATGGGGTCACTTTCAAATTGAAAAAAACTAAATGTATACAGTTTTTGTCATTCAAATTTTGCATTTTTTTTTTCATGGTGCTTTGATTTTCTCTTTGTAAATGTCTCCCATGCTAAAACAGCCGTGCTATTGTTCTCGGTGCACTTAATGAAATAGTCACCCAACAAAGGTTCCTTGCAGGAAGGAACGCCTCTCTGTCTGCAGCCCTCCCTCACCAATCCTCTGTGCATGCACTGCCCTCTATTGGTTGCATGACACTGCTGCTCCGCATTCTTCACTGACCTGTCTCTTTTGGCCTTTCCTTGAAGCTTCTCTTGTACGAGCGCAACTGGATGAACCGTTGGAAGACGTCCCTCCTGCACGAAGGCGAGGGCACAATTACCAACGTCCAGTGGAGAACCAACCTCATCGCTTGGGCCAACAATGTGGTACGCAACCCCTCCTGTGGCAGACCCTTTGTGATCAGGCAGGATTGAGACTTGATGCCGTATGTTCGGGTTAGGGCGTCAAAATCTACGACATCAGTGCAAAGCAACGTATCACCAACGTGCTGCGCGACGATGTCAGCCTGAGGCCTGACATGTACCCGTGCAGTCTGTGTTGGAAGGACAACACCACCCTCATCGTGGGCTGGGGCACCTCCATCAAGGTTTGCCATTTTAACTTGACCTGATCAAGCCACTTTTTTTGTAATTTGACCTCCTTCTGTGTAGATTTGTGTCGTAAAGGAACGACGTCCCACGGAAATGAGGGACCTGCCCAGTCGTTACGTGGAAATAGGTATGGAAAACTTCTGCAATGTCATAATGTGGAAGGGAATAGACGTTTTCTTTGTAGGAAAGTGCAACATCAGTCAGATGAAAATAGACTGTTAGTTGGCGGGGAACAGAAATTGTCATAATCACGGTTTGCTCAAATAAACAACATAAGATGTTCAATACTTTAAAAAAAATGTCCCATACAGTCTCCGCCTTCGAGACGGAGTTCTTCATCAGCGGGCTGGCGCCCCTGGCTGATCAGCTGGTCACCTTGTTCTTTGTGAAGGAGAACCCTGAGCACATGGTAAGCAAAACCCAAAAGGATTTGGGACCATATTTTTAATGTTTGTTTCGGGGGGGCGCCAGGATGTGGAGTTCCTTGCGCGGCCTCGTCTCGACATCATCCAGCCTCTGCCCGAGTCGTGCGAGGAGATCTCGTCGGACGCCCTGACCGTGCGCAACTACCAGGAGAACGAGTGTCGCGACTACCGTCTCGGTGAGACTGCCGTCACAGCAAATCCAGCAACATTATGTGCTGCTATTGGAGACGGAGCTCTGCGTCCAGAAACAAATGAATGGTGCTTGTTGAAAGTCACAAATAGTGAATTAAACCGTATCTTAACAGCCCCCCCCCCCAAAAAAAAGATTTGATTGTATTTCTTCATGTAGCTTGGCTTCATGATAAGTTATATCTAATCTGTTGTGGTGTGCAGAGCATTCGGAGGGCGAGTCGCTGTTCTACATTGTCAGCCCCAAAGACGTGGTGGTGGCCAAGGAGCGCGACCAGGACGACCACATCGACTGGCTGCTGGACAAGAAGAAGTACGAGGAGGCGCTGATGGCCGCCGAGATCAGCTTCAAAAACATCAAGAGACACGACGTGCAAAAGATCGGCATGGCCTACATCAACCACCTGGTGGAGAAGGGCGACTACGACGGCGCCGCCAGGTTTCTTTTTAATAATAGCTATTGGCATAAGGTACACCTGCACTCTGAAGTATAAGATCCCAATGTCTCATGCAGGAAGTGCCAAAAGATTCTCGGGAAAAACATGGAACTGTGGGAAAATGAGGTGTACAGATTCAAAACCATCGGACAACTGAAGGTAAGTCACAGTCAAGTAACATCAAATTTCAGTTTTCAAAACAACAATTTTGCTTGTCTTCAATTGTAGGCCGTCAGTCAGTATTTACCCAGAGGCGACCTGCGTCTTCGGCCGGCCATCTACGAAATGATCTTGCATGAATTCCTCCAAACGGACTACGAGGTATGGTACTTCCAAGTTGAATGGGCAAGTGTTGCGCATTTAAGCCTCTCAAGTCCTCAAAAGTGCGTTTTCTCCACCCGCGTGCCCACTTAGGGTTTCGCCACGTTGATCCGGGAGTGGCCGGGAGAGCTTTACAACAACATGGCCATTGTGCAGGCTGTCACCGACCACCTGAGCAAGCACCCTATGAACGCCACCCTGCTCACCACACTGGCCGAGCTGTGAGTCGCCATATTCGTAAAATAGAAGTTAAAAGGAATTAAATGGAAAGTTTTTCAAAAAAAGTGTTTTCATTTTAATCAACTAATTGAATAAAATCTTTCATTATGAAGACAATCACATTTAATCAAGTCAAAATGTCATTTCCATAAGCCTAATTTTGGATGCAAAAAGTGGAACCTCAACTGGGAAATACTGGACCAAAGAGAATTTACAGGACTTGATAGGAATTAAATATAAACTTGAAAATTATATATTAGACAGATACAATTTGAATGTATTTATTGCACAGCAAATGAAATGAAATGATGATTTGTCCTTTTTTTAATTTTTATTTATTTATTTTTTTTGCCTGCAGCTACACGTACGACCAGCGTTACGACCGCGCGCTGGAGATCTACCTGCGTCTCCGCCACAAAGACGTTTACCAGCTCATCCACAAGCACAACCTCTTCTCCTCCATCGAGGACAAGATCGTGCTCCTCATGGATTTTGACACAGAGGTTGGTCTTGCATCCTGCGTCACCACGGCGACCACTGTCACCTGATGGACGTTTTTGTGTGTGCAGAAAGCTGTGGACATGCTTCTGGACAATGAAGACAAAATATCAGTGAGCACGACATCATGTTCGTCATTTGTAAGTATAACTATGATGCTCACTGATTGTTTTTTTTTTTTTTTTCCGTTTACTTTAGATAGACAGAGTGGTGCAGGAATTAGCAGACAGGCCTGAGCTTCTTCATGTGGTGAGTGGGCAACCCTTATTCTCCTCCTCCTCCTTTTGTTGTTGTTGAGTTAGCGCTGAAAGTACTTTCGCTTGTCCCCGGGCAGTACCTTCACAAACTGTTCAAGCGGGACCACCACAAAGGCCAAAAGTATCACGAGAAGCAGATCGGCTTGTATGCCGAATTTGACCGGCCCAATCTGCTGCCCTTCCTGAGAGACAGCACACACTGCCCGCTGGAGAAGGTACATGTCCTATTAACCCCTGGACGGCTATTGTCGCAAATCGTGGTGTCAATTCAGGCATCAAGGGATGCACACCTGGAAAAACATCTCGACCATATACAAGTCAAGTCCTGTAATATTTGCACAATTTTTTTCCAAAAATAGGTTAGTTTAAATGTATATTTTCTGTTAATTTCTCTCCTTATTTTTTCATATTTAAAGTTTATTTATTCTAAAAAAAATATCTTTTTTTTATTTTATTTTTTTTATTTAAATGTTTTGTATCCATACTTATTTGTTTATTTAGTAACAATTTTGGGAGTGCCCACCACTGATCTAGCAAGTTCCTCTTGCAGGCTCTGGAAGTTTGCCAGCAGAGACACTTTGTGGAGGAGACCGTCTTTCTGCTCAGTAAGAATAAATCTTGACATTTGCTTTGCCGCATCCGTGCCGGAATCGACTGAACGCAAGTGGTTCCACAGGCCGGATGGGAAACTGCAGACGGGCCCTGCAGATGATCATGATGGAGCTGGAGAATGTGGACAAAGCCATCGAGTTTGCCAAGGAGCAGGACGACGCCGAGCTGTGGGAGGATCTCATCACCTACTCCATCGACAAGCCACGTGAGTAGCCCGACCACCGTCTTTGACACGGCCACCCTGACAAATGTCACGCAGTATGCTCTCGTTTTGCCTGATGAGTTTTACACAACTTTCTTTTGGTTTGCGTCGCCAGCGTTCATCACAGGCCTGCTGAACAACATCGGCACGCACGTGGACCCCATTCTGTTGATCCATCGCATCAAGGAGGGCATGGAGATCCCCAACCTTAGGGATTCCCTCGTCAAGATTCTCCATGACTACAACTTGCAGGTTCGTGCTCACATTTGCTTTCTGAATTTATTTGCAATCCTCCTTTCGCATCCTATTTCTTACAGAACAATGATGTTTTGGCTGTAAAATGACTAAATTAATCCAAATACAATCGCAACTCAATTGCAAACACAATTATTTAACATTGTATTTACATTTAATTCTAATTTAAAAAAAAAAAGAATATTGTGGAATCTATCTATCTATCTGCTCAAAAATATTTACAGATAAGTGATAACGGCAATATTTCTTTTCAAATATTCTCCAAATAATATTAAATATAGAATGCTTTATTCATTCATATTAGATGGCGGAAGAATGTATTTCCTCTTCATCAACAGATTATGCTACGCGAAGGATGTAAGAAAATTCTGGTGGCCGACTCGCTGTCGCTGCTTCAGAAGATGCATCGTACGCAGAGCAGAGGCATCGTGGTGGACGGTCGGTGCACTTTTTGCTGGTGATGTTTTCTACAGCCTGACCCATTCATCTGTTTACCGTCCGATTTGAGCCCTTTAAAAAAAAGGTATAGTCAGCTCTAGTTTTGCCAATTAAAAGCTGCTATGCTCTTACTCGATCACGAAAGACGAGATGGTGTCTTGAGTTGTACAGAAGGATGTCCTTGCGACGTTTGTCCTTTCGAGGGAGCTCTGACTTCATTCACACCTTTCCCGAGAAGATGGCATGTTTGTCTCAGTTGTCCCTTGACGTCAACTCACCAACAGTCCAACATTTACCACAACAATGTTGGATTATTGTGTTGCGTTGGTGCTGCCGAAGCTTCTGAGCATGATATTGCTTTGACAGCAAAATCTTTTTGGTCGTGGGCAGTAGGCGGGGGACACACTGAACCGGTTGCCAGTCAATCGCAGTATATATTCATTCTATATTCTTTAATTAATCAGCAAATTAATCAGTTATCAGAATTTTTTTCTGCCACATATTGGAATTGGCATTGGCCTCAAAAAAACTTGGTCGGGTCCTAGTATTATCATATTGAAACTCATGTATACTTTTGTGGGCTTTTCTTTGCAGAGGAGAACATTTGTGAATCGTGCCATGTGACGATTTTACCCTCAGGTATGTTGCACGGGAACACTTTATCTTATTTCTAGCTTACAAATACAGTGGATAGAAAAAGTCTACACATCTATGTTCAAAGATTTTGAAAGCATTTTCCATCATGGGGAGAACATGCAAACTCCACACAGTTTACAGAATTTAACAGAAACAAAAGGGAAATCTGCCTATTGAAGTCGTAAATGTGAGTCAGTACACACATGCTACCATTTAAAGTGCCCATAATTAACCACAAATGAAGTTCAGATGTTCTTGTTGGCTTTCCACATGAGTTAGAATCTGATTGGCTGATTCTGAACACAGCCATAACCACTAGCCTCAGTACACTCCTGTTAAAGTCAGCACACACTTGCCACCATTTATAATGCCTCTGATTAATCCAAATAAAGTTCAGATGTTCATCTTAATCACATGTTTTTCTGTCACAAAAATCTGACATTTGGACAGGGGTGTATATAATTTTTATATCCACTGTGTACTCTTGTGTTTCAGACATGGCCAAAGCTTTCAGCGTGGTGGTGTTCTACTGCAGACACATGTTTCATAAGGAATGTTTACCCTCCATGGGAACGGTTAGAAATATTAAAATCATAATTATCCTGCATGAAAATGTTTATTACACATATATATATATATATATATAGAGAGAGAGAGAGAGAGAGAGAGAGAGAGAGAGAGAGAGAGAGAGAGAGAGATTTCTTATTTTTGTTTTTTTGTTTTTGTTTTTGTTTTGGGCTAGACTCCCGGAGTGCAGTTTTGCAACATCTGCAGCGCAAAGAGGCGTGGGCCAGGAAGCAGCATCCTGGAGATGAAAAAATAACAAACAACAACGCTGTTAAACTTGCTGCTGATATGATTTGCCAGACCCTAAATAACCAAATAAAATCTAATTAAAAAAAACGTGGGCTATTGTTTGTGTTTGGAGATGATGTAATACTTATTTTTAAATCATTTCTGAGTGCAGGGTGTTGAACAAGTGTTTAGCATGTCTGCCTCACATATTTGTTTTGGCTTGATTGTTTTCCTTGTGCTTGGCTAGGTTTTCTCCAGTTACTCAGGCTTCCTTCCAAGTTCCAAAAACATGCATGTTAAATGCATTTAAAACTAGATTGTCCATATTTGTGAATGGTTGTCCATTTGTGTCCTCTGATTGACTGGTGACCAGTCCTGGGTATGCCAGGATTCTCTCTTAAAATCAGATATAATTTGGATGCATGTCTGGCAATTGGCTGGGGACCAGTTCAGATTGCATTACACTTCTTTCATCATAATGTCAGCAAGGACTCAAAGACAAGGGCATTGAAAAATGGACGGATTTCTTGCACACCCTTGCACCAACTTGAATGGACATCTGACATTTTTTAGAACCCACTAAAATGTGGGGACCTTTTTGCTTTTTTTAAATCTTGTTCTTGTTTCTACTTATATTTATTTTATTTGCTGATTGTGCGACATCCACAGATTGTTTCAAAACAAAAATGTAGGTAGCGGAATAACGTGACATCACATCCGCCGTCAGTCTCCGGAAGTACAGTTAATTTTTATTCACGAAAGGGGGACAAAAACAGCTGGTGTATACGAAATAAAGAACGCATCAAAGTGAGTTTCCTCGTCGTTTCTGTCCTTTTGCTGACGTTATTATCACGTGGGACGTCTTGTTACTACCCCCGTTAGTGTGTGTGGGGCTGCTGCTTTGTTTATTTGACACGCGAGCGGCGTTTTGTTGCCGAGTTGCTAACTTAGCTTTAGCCTCTATGAGCAGCACCGCACTTGTAGCTAACACTTTAGCCACTATTTGCGAACTCGCTGCCTTGTCTAGTATCACTACCCCTGCCCACTCGCCTTGTTTGCCCACTGAAATGTTTTATTAGGGCACAAATATACATGCCATCCTCATAACTAGTGCGTGTCGTGACGCGTTTGTTGTCCGCGTTGTTGTGTATCATTTCTGGCAAGTGTTGACGTTCGTCACCCACCAAACACCGCTGGGATGTGATCATTAAACATTGGGAGGGAGCAACCACGTCTGTAGTTGTTCGGTGTATTTATGAGTGGATCAAACGTTAAATGACTTGAGATGCATGCACGCTTGGGGATTTTAGTTGTTCGGTGTATTTATGAGTGGATCAAACGTTAAATGACTTGAGAAGCGTGCACGCTTGGGGATTTGTAACATCTTATATATAAAACGTGTGAGAGAAACCTTATGTAGGAATGTGTGTACACTTTCAAAGTATAGTTGATTCACATGTGACATTATCAGATCTATAATTTAAAGACAATTATAGTGATTAACGAGCATCATTTTGCTTGGACAAATATAAGAAAGTTTTGACTCTTTAATTCAAAGTCAAAGATGGCTGAGATTTTGGTGAAACAGAGCTTAGATCTTTAATAGTTTGTTTTATCTCTGCTTTTTTCAAAAGGTTCATAGAATTGGTAATCAAAATTGTGGCTCATTGTGTGACCCCTTCTGACAACCAGTCAGTGGTGAATACACACATGCCTTCACTTATGGCCCAAAAAATTGGTGTGTGTGTGTGTGTGTGTGTGCGTGCGTGCGTGCGTGCGTGCGTGCGTGCGTGTATGTACCCAACTTTAAATGTTACAATTACGATTGTCAGCCCCAACTGTTTTCTAAACAGAGAGAAGAAATAAATTGTACTCAACACATCCCACGCCACAGGATAATGTTTTTGTTATCTTTCTTTTGTTTTAACTGTCCTGATCTGTCGAATTTTTTACTCCCATTGACAGACAGCACTTTGTATGCAGCAATGCCTGTTATTATAGTGCTTCATAAATATAGTTGAATTATCTTTCACTAAAATGTTTCATTGTTTTTGACAGAATGCCAGCCTCAAAGCGAGGAACAGAAGAGCCCCTCGATCCTCAAGCGAAATCGAGGAGGTTGGATGACGATGGCGAAGCACTCCAATCCGAAACCGCACCAGCGATCAACAACATATCTCTCAAAGAAATCCATACGCATGAAATGATGGACGCTGTCGCTCCTCGGACCAAGAGGAAACTGTCAGAAGAAGCAGCAGCAGCAACGGAAGGGAACCCGGCCAAGTCCTCTCGACAGAGTACCCCAATCAGCAGTATTTTAGGTACGCCCATCGCCAAACACACAAGTGCCTCCTGTTGGGAAGCTCCGTCAGACAATGTAAACGCAGAGTTTAATGTTGACAACATGCCCGGCAATGGCAGCAAGGATGGACTTTTCACAGAGAGCGATGAGCCGAGTTGCATCCAGAAATACTCAAGCCGAGTACAAAACAAACTGGGCTCTGACTCAACGCAGGTGAGTGATGAGTTAGCGTCCGCTCCAACAGAATTTGTACAGAATGACCACAGTTACGGTAGAGCATCAGACTCCAGTTCTAACAGCATTTTGGATGCTACAGAAAAAAACACAAAGGAAATGTTACATTTTGAAGGTGCGACTGTTGACATCAAATTCACAGCTGAAGAAGAAGACAGAAAAGAAGCAGAGGGCCAAAGGCCAACTGCTAATCATGCCCAAGCATCGTCCTTGACAAAATCTAATTCAGCAACTGCTGCTGCCATCAGAAGCCAGTCACTGAGAACGTTTTATTCCAGCAATGGAGATGTACATCTTGAAACATTTGTTCATGGACCAAATTGTCAGACAGATTCCAGCTGTGAATCTAGAGAGACTATTTTGAGTGTGGTAAAGCAGGATTTTACACAAAATACAGACCTGGAGAAGCATGAAATGACGGCAGGTGATGTCTTAATGAGACTTAATTATGTATGTGGCGAAGATCCATTGCCTCCGACCACCATCGGTGAAGAAATTGTGTTAGAAAGTTGTAATCCTCAGACTAGCAGTGAAGAAAATCGAATATCCAAGTCAAATAAAAGCCCAGATACTCTTTTACCAGAAAGTGATTGTGACCGAAACCCAGGGAGTCAATTTAAAGAACTTCTAACATCCACATCGGAGAGCCAGACTAAAGAAAACCCGACTGTTAAAGACCCTGATAGCAACTTGGATAGTCATATTGAGAAAGTAACACCGTATTATCGAAATCCGTCGAGTGAGATTGAAGATGGTTTTACAATCGCGGTAGAAAGCAACTCAGACAGATGTACCGAAGAAAATCAAGGTAGTCTTGCTGATGAAAATGTGGCATCAGCGGAGCCGGACAAAAAGCCAGTGGGCCAAATTGAACTTGAGTGTCGTGGAACCCCAACAGGTCTGGCTGAGTCGCTTTCAAAAGAGGCCGAAGTTGTGCCAGAAGAGGTCCTCCTAGGAAATTACATTGCGGAGAGTTCAGTCCAAGAAATTCTAATCGATCCATCTGACGAAACCGTTGATACAATGGAATCTGCTTTGAACCCAACAAGTCATGTGAAAGCAAATCTAAGTGGTGCAGAGTCCGAGAGAAACCCAGACAGTCCGACCGAAGATATTTCCATTTTGAAGGAAACTGTTCCCACATCGCAAGAGGTATTAATTGAAAGACTTAATGCAAATGATCAACTAAAGGCTAGTAGAAGTCCAGCTGATGATAATCGGACCGAAAGAGGTCAAAGTGGAGTAATGTTAATAGATTTGTCAATTTTGAAAGAAAAAGTTCCCACATCACAAGAGGTCCTCGTCAGAAGTCTTGATGCACAAATTGAAGAAATGCATATCGAGAGCCCTGTTCAAGAAAATCTAACAGTGGGGTGCTGTAGTCAACCAGAAACTGAAAAATATGTATCTGAAAATCAGTCTCTTTCAACGGAACCCACACCACGAGAAGTCCTGGTAGACCAATTAACTGCTGTGAGTCAAGTTAAAGACTTCGGTGAAACCCTAAAGAGTCGAACTGAAGAAATCAATGCAATATCAATGGTGTCTGATATAAAGCCAGTAAACCTCGTTGAAGACAATATATTAGCAAGTCCTTCGCTTTCTCAAGAAACTGAAGAGGTCTTCAGAGACAGTTTTAATGCAAAACGTTGGGTCCAGGAGAAGCAAATGGAATCTGAGAGTCAAATCCTCCCGAATTCCTCTGAAGAAAAGAAGGAGCAATTGCCAAATTCACGTGATGGCATCAACAAAATAACTGAGGTGTTGACACCCCACTGTGAAGTGGCCTGTGAGCAAAACAGGACAATGGAGATGCCCCGTGACTATGTCATTGTCTCTCAGCCACAGACAGATGTGGAAAAGTCATCGGAGGGAAGATTAAATGCTGCATCACTACAGGAGGAAATCAATAAGCAACCCAGCCAAAATGTTGATGACACTGCAAATAAGGATATGATGAGCGGAAACTCCTCCAGTTTGGAAAAGGAAAATATGTGCTTTGAATATTCTGCACCAGCAATTAACAAAATGAACACCACGGCTTCAGCTGTTTCTGAGAACGTGCAGCATCCTGCCTATTCATCGGAAATAGACCCTTCTAATAACAACGAACAAAACAATCACAGTGACATGAATCTTGGAATTGGTGGATGCCTACAAAATGAAGACGAAATGAATGAAAACATCACAGAGGACTCAAACATTTCTAATGCAGAAATGGTGCGAGATGCAAACGTCCAGAAGAGCCCAGAAGTGAGTGATCACACCACTGATGTTACCCAAAAAGTTTTTTTACCTGAAAATTTCAAGAACAGCGGAATTGAAGAACATATCACTGTTACAGAGAAACCAGAAGAAGCACACAAGGGAGACGTAAATCCAAATTACCACATGTATGACTGTGGAAGCAAGATCAATTTTGACTCTGTCGCTACAACTGTGAGTCCACCTGACCACCAAATACAAAGCACTGAAGACCTGGTGAACCCTCCGGATGAATCAGAAAATCAAGTTGTCCAAGCAGAAATTGACGTACGTCCAACAGTCGACACGCCTTCTAAAGCCGTCTTGGAAGAAAACCAGGAAGAGGCAAAAATACTGAATGCCCTTGAGAATCGGGCAGAAGTATCTGAAGACATGGAGCATGAGGAGTCACTTGTTCAGAAGCATAAGACTACATTACCATCAGGGACTTCTTCCGAGACACAAAACCTGGAAGGTCAAATGGTGGAGACTTCTCACTTGGAAAGACATGAAACTGAGCTGCCACATGAGCTTTGTCAAGATGCTACGAGAAATCATTCAAATGAAGATGCCACAAAGAACCGTAAAGATGCCTCTTTGCTAGGTTCTGACCCAGCAGGAACCGACGAGAAGCAAGAAGTCGCTGAACTTGCTCTAGACGTATGTGAAGTTCAAACAGGTCCAGATTTCACTGCAAATGATAACAAGGATTCTATACAGTGTGTCACAGAAGTAGAAATGGTAGAAGAAGAAGAGGATGAACACATGAACATATTCTTGCAGAATAATGAATTCTCAGAAATCATCACGAGCAGTTCAAATGCTGCTGTAAACCAAGAAGAGATGGACGTACCAGTAGCACCTGATTCTGTCTTGATTCCAGCTTCTACTGAGGAAACACAAGTGCAGAATGCAGACGGTGTGTGTGTTATTTCTGAGGTTCAGCTCAAGCACGTAATACCAGAGACAGCGCACACTTTTAATGCAGTAACAAGTGTTGTTCAAGGTGACGGGTTGGCTAAATTGGCTGCTGTTGGTTCGGGAAATCCTGGTCTTGATCACTTTGCCTTGTGTGAATCTGACCATTCATCATTAGAAGAGGAGAAAAGATGGCAAGATGAAGACACTACTGCAAAGACAGTCAGTAATCATGACTCTGAAAGCGCTGAGGTCCAAGTTGTTGTTTTTGCACCAGCAGCTGACACTGCTACTATACCCACAACTTCAGAAGAGCAGAGCGAGGCAGTCACTCAGTCACAAGCGGAAAACCAGATCGTGTACGAGCCTATTAGTAGTCCAGAGAGTAATGGAGATGCAGATACTGTTATAGCCTTGGAGAAGCAATGTTTGGTGTCTTTCAAGGACATATCAGGTATGCAAGACATGGAGGAGCACTTGTCTACTAATGAATGCATGGAGGTTAGTCATTTGCAACTGGAAAATGAGGCAATGGCTACCGAAGAAGGAGCAGGTGGCCAAAGAGCAGTTGAAATGGTGAAGCTCCCACCCTCCACAACTTTTCCACAGACTGATGCAGACGGAGAAGCTGCAACACCTTTAGAGATGCAAAATTTGGCGTCTTCAGGGGACATGTCAATTACTCAAAACATGGAAGAGTTGTCTGCAAGGATGAAGGCATGTCCTTTGCAGCTGCAAAATAAAACTGCTACAGAACAACCGAGAGACAACCAAGCAGCAGTTGAAATGGAGGACGTACAGCGGGCCGCCACATTTTCAGAGTGTGATGGAGATGACGCTACTGCTTTGGAGAAGGAAGCATGGGTGTCCTTGCAGGAAGCACCAAGTACTCAAGACAAACAGGACGTAACTGCTAATGAAAGCGTGGATGGTAGTCATTTGCGACTGGAACGTGATGAAAGCGAAAAAGAGGAACAGACAGATGGCAAAGCAGCTGTTGAAATGGAGGAACAGCAGACCACCATAGTTCTAGACAATAATCTAGTTGGTAACAAAGATGGAGAAGCTGCTGTGGCTTCAGAGAAGCAATATTTGGTGTCTTCAGAAGACATACCAATTACTCAAGACATGAAGGAGCACTTGTCTCCTAATGAAAGCATCAAGGATAGTCATTATCATCTGGATAATACCAGTGCCACTAAAGAACAACCGACAGACACCCAAACTGCACTTGAAATGGAGGATGTACAACTGGCCACAACTGTTCCAGAACGTAATGCCGATGCCGCCACTGATTTGGAGAAGCAAGATTTTGTGTCTTTAGAGAGCGCACCAAGCACTCAAGACAGAAAGGACGACATGCTTGCTCATGAAAGTACGGAGGCAAGTCACTTGGGACTTGGAAATGACAAAAGAGCGAAAGAACAACACACAGACAGCAATGCGACAGTTGAAATGGAGGCACAACAGACCACCACAGTTCCAGAGAGTAATGGAGATACCACCATTGATTTGGAGAAGTGCGATTTGCTGTCTTTAGAGGAAGTAGCAAGCAGTCAAGTCACAGCAGTCATACTCACAAATGAAGGTGCGCGGGCTAGTTATTACCAACTAGAAAGTGATGAAAGTCTTAAAGAAGAGCAGACAGTCGGCAATGCATCAGTTGAAATGGAGATACATCTGAATGCCATTGTTCAAGAGAACAGTTCAGATAGAAACAAAGATGGCAAAGTTGCTGTGGCTTTGGAGAACCAAGAATTGCTGTCTCCAGAGGATTTACCAAGTAACCAAGAAATGGAGCAAGACTTGTCTCCTAATGAAAGCATAGAGACTAGTCCTTTGCAACTAGAAAATGGGAAAGGTTCTGAAAAGGAACGGACAGACATCCCAGCAGTAGTTGAAATGGAGGAAGAACAGACCACCACAAATTCAGAGACTCGTCAAGAGAGTAACCAAGCTAGAGATGTTGTTTCCGATTTAGAGAAGCAAGATTTGTTGTCGTCAGACATGAAGGGTGACTTGCAACTGGAAAATGAGGAAACTGCTGAAGAGGTTCAGACAAATTGCCAAGCAGCAGTTGAAATAGGTGTGCAAGAGACTGCTACAGTTCCAGAGACAAGCCCACATAGAAACCAAGATGGAGGTGGTGCTATGGTTTTGATGAACCAAGATTTGGTGTCTTCAGAGGATGTATCAAGTAACCAAGAAATGGAGGACTTGTCTCCTAATGAAAGCATAGAGACTAGTTGTTTGCAACTAGAAAATGAGAAAGCTGCTGAAAAAGAATTGACAGACATCCATGCAGTAGTCGAAATGGAGGAAGAACAGACCACCCCAATTTCAGAGACTCGTCCAGAGAGTAACCAAGCTAGAGATGTTGCAGATGTTGAGAAGCAAGATTTGTTGTCGTCAGACATGAAGGGTGACTTGCAACTGGAAAATGAGGAAACTGCTGAAGAGGAACAGACAAACATCCAAGCAGTGGTTGAAATAGGTGTGCAAGAGACAGCTACAGTTCCAGAGATTAGTCCACAGAGAAACCAAGATGGAGGTGGTGCTATGCTCTGGTTGAACCAAGACTTGGTGTCTTCAGAGGATGTTTCCAGTAACCAAGAAATGGATGACTTGTCTCCAAATGAAAGCACGGATACTAGTCATTTGCAACTAGAAAACAAGAAAGCTGCTGAAAAAGAATTGACAGTCATACAAGCAGTAGTTGAAATGGAGGAAGAACAGACTACCATAATTTCAGAGACTAGTCCAGAGAGTAAGCAAGTTGGAGAAGTTGTTGCGGGTGTAGAGAAGCAAGATTTGGTGTCGTCAGACATGAAGAGCGATTTGCAACTGCAAAATAAGGAAACTGCTGAAGAGGAACAGACAAATTGCCAAGCAGCGGTTCAAATAGGTGTGCAAGAGACTGCCACAGTTCCAGAGACTAGTCCACAGAGAAACCGTGATGAAGGTGGTGGTGTGGCTTTGGATAAGCAAGATTTTGTGCCTATAGGGGATCTATCAAGTACTCAAGACATGAAAGATGACTTGCAATTGGAAAAGGAAGAAACTCCCAGTGAAAGACTGACAAAAGCAGCAGTTGAAGTAATGGAGCTACAACAGACTTCTACAGTTCCAGAGAGTTCCACACCATCAGCTGCAACGATCAATTCACCAGATGATTTTGCCCGCAAAGACAAAAGTGTTTCTACAGAATGTGCGGTTGTTGCAGAGGTTTCTGAGCACCACCTGCAAGACGACCTCCCAGTGAAGACACCTTTGGCCTTCCCTGCAGCGGACCTACCAGATGATGCATCTGAGGAATATGTCATTCTCGAGCCAGTCCCAGAAAGCAAAATTCACTTAGATATTGTCTCTCAAGCTGCAGTCGCATCGGGTTTGTCCGACCCCTGTTTGGTGACCCAAGTGGATCCAAAATCTACGATCACGGCTCCAAATGGACCTCAACAGACCTGCATTTTGAAGGCTGAAGAGCCGACCCCTGAGGTCAAAGTTGCTGCAGGGACACCTTCAGGTGAAGAGGCAAAAGGTCTCTGCGCACCACCTTCAAAAGAACTTACAGAACAGTTACCATCAGACAACTTGCTTCAACCTTCATCTGTCATGATAGAAACGGACAATTCTCAAGCTCAAGGTAAGGATATTGTGGCGACAGAGGACAGCGGGGGTGACGTTGCCCTCCAGGAGTTGCAAATTCTGGAAGACATGGAGATTGGACATGAGATCGTAGTGGTCGAGGTCGGGAATGTAGAAAACAATGACATTACAATTATTGACAAAGTTGCCACTCAAGCGCCTTCTCCTCAAAAGGCCTTGGAAAGGATTGAAAATGAAGATGTTTCAAAGACCAACAACTCATCTTTAAAGCCAGACGGTGACAGCAAGGTTCTTCTTGAGAAGCCCAAGAAGCAAGAAATGAACACCCAGGCAAGAACCAAAGCGCGTCTGGCCGCACTGGCAGAACAGAAAGCTGCTGCCATGAAGAAGACGGCCAACAGACAGCAGCTCAACCTTTTAGCCTTGTGTCAGGAAATTGCAGAGGATATAGCCACAGACAGCATGCTGTTAAAGAGGATTGAGGAGGAAAAACAAGCGGTAGCCAAAGGCGAGGCCGCCAAGAAGGAAAATCCATCTGTGAGCGCGCATAAAGTGGCCCCTCTTGACCTCAAGCCCCAGGCTGAACCTGAAAGCTTCTCAGCGCAGGTGCCTCCTGTAGAGGAGCCCCCTGCGGTGCAGCCTCCCACTGTTGAATCCAAGCTGGCAGTGGACCCTCCAAAGAGGCGTTTCTTTGTCTCACAAGTTTCTGTGCCTCTGAAGGCCCATGAGAAGAAGAAGCTAACTCGATATCAAAGGCTAAGACAGGTCGAACTGCAAAGGGAGAAGATGTCATGGGCGCGCATGAAGAAAATGAAGTCTGACCAAGCAAATCAAATGTTCTCTGACATGGACTGGCAAGCATCAATGTTTACGCCAGTTCAGTTTACCATTAATGCCACGACCACTGACCCTGCACCCAAAGCCAGTTCATCCTCCCTTCCAAGTCCTCCCTTAAGTAGCAAACCTGCATCACCCAAGCCAGAAGCTCCTGAGTCTCAAAAAAGTGAAGCTGCTAAAACAGAAGCACCCAAAGTGGATGCCTCCAAGACAGAACCAGAAGGCAAAACTCAACCTGCAAAAATAGAAACTCCTCCGACTGAACTGCCGAAAGTCGAAATCACAAGAGTAACAAGGCAAAGTAGTAAGGCTCAGACCGCTAAGGTCACCCCTCCTGCAACTCCCACCCCTAAAGTCACCAGGTCATCTGCCAGGAGGTCTCTGCCGGCTGTCCCCCCACCCATGCCCAATGGACTTAAAGCGTCAAAACCGCAGCCAGTTGAGTACAAGCCATACAAACCGCGCCCTAGGTATTCACCTGATGATTTTGAACTGGACGATGACCCATTACCAGTTCCTCCAAAGAGGTCTGGTCCTCTGCCTAGACCTGGCCAGCTTCGCAGTCAGTCAAATCCCCTGGCCCAGTCGAACGCCACACCTCAGCTTGCCAGCCGAGCAAAACTTCAACCCTCAACCACTCCTGCTGGACAGATCCCAGGTCAGTCAAAGCCCACCATTTCAACCTCAGCTCAGTCCAAACCCACCTGCTCTCCTGCTCCACAACGTCACATCGCCCCTACTGGCCAGTCAAACGCCTCTGCTACATCTGCTCCTGCCAAATCGTCGCCTTCTGATGCAGTTCTGCAATCAAAACCCGACTCGGCCGTGACAGGGTCGCATCAGGCGCTGTCTGTTTTGCCCCAACTAAAAACAGCTGGCCCTGCTTCAGCTCAGACCAACCTGCCAGTGGCTTCAAACATGTCCCAGATGAAGCCTTGTGGTCCTCCGTCTGATGGCGTGCCAGGTCTTGCGAAAACCCACCAGGCTGAGGCATCAACAGACAAGGAATGCAAGGTAACAAATTTAGATAATATTCAAGATATCAAACCATTTTGATGGTACTGTACTTAAAATAAAAATAAATAAAAATCTCTATATTTTTTGTAGGGTACTCCTGCTTCATCAAGTCCAACTAAAAGTCCCCCTCCCTCGGAAGAGAGCTCTAATCCGCCTGATTTGCAGCAATGTGAAGGAAAGCCTGCTGGTCTGCTTTGTCTACTTTTTCTTTTTTTTTTATTTTTAAAAACCTTTTCCCCGACTTCAAATCTTTTGTGGTGTACAATAATTGTTTTTCCAACAGTCGCTGATCAATGCCAAAAGACTGATGATACCTCTAAGACAGCCCAGGTTGACCATGCATCAGAAACTTCCGATCAAGAGTAAGTCCCACTGTTTTTCTCTAAACAACTGTGATATGCATTCATTATTTTTATTTTTTGCAGTGGTGCGGCGAAGCAGCCAGACGTAGAGACTCTGCAAAGAGAAGTGAAGAAACTTGATGAGGCAGACAAAGACGACAGCCAAACTAGTGATGTAAGTCAATTAAAGGAAAATGTGAGGAGTCAAGTCCGTGTACTGGGATACGAGCATGCATTTCTGTTGTCGTCGTAACACAGGATGCTGGACAGAAGCACTTTGGAGCTGTGGCCTGCAGTGTGTGTGGGATGCTGTACTCCGCCGCCAACCCTGAGGACGAATCGCAGCATTTGCTCTTCCACAACCAATTCATTAGTGCCGTCAAATACGTGGTGAGAGGAGGGAGATTTGTCATCAATTGGGTCATCTCGTATACAATGAGAAACTTGGATGTTTTATCACAGGGATGCCCAACCTTACCGCCCGTGCGCGCATACACACACACGCGCGCGACAGAAAAACGAACTAGATACAAAGCAAGACTTGAGTTTGTAAGAAGGAAATCGCTGCCACGGGGAGGCAGGGCTGTATTAAGTGCACAAACATCCCTATCATAGCTCGCACGTACCATTGTAAAATGCTATTCCTGGTGCTCCAGATTCCCATTCTTTGACACCGCTGTCGGTGAATTGCAGATCAAACGAACTTTGAATGAGAAAAAAAGATGTATCTCAACAGTACTATTGTTGACTGGTCGACTGTTTTATAATGTTGTGATTGCCAGGGCTGGAAAAAGGAGAGGATCCTGGGAGAATTTCCTGACGGCAAAATCATCCTGGTCCTGCCTGATGATCCCAAATATGCTCTCAAGAAGGTACAAAAAATTACCCTTAGCGATATTGTAAAGAACGCACTAAAACAGAGGTCTCAAACTATATTGTCATCAATCGTAAGTGTTATGGAAGTATACCAAAAATGATGCTTTTATGGCCATGTTTAATTCTGCACTAAAGTAAATTTGTTGTCCCTTAAACTTGTTGTCCCTTAATGGTACATAAAGGCGCCAATTGACTTCGTTTGTCGCCGCTCAGGTTGAAGAGATACGGGAGATGGTGGACAATGACCTCGGCTTCCAGCAGGTGGGGACAAAGTCTCCCGCCCTGACCAAAACTTTTCTCTTCATCACCAATGACAAGAAAGTGGCGGGATGCCTCATAGCCGAGCACATCAACGAGGTGAGTCCAACGTGACGGTAGAAAGTTGTACACTCAGCACGCCTACGTCACGGCACGCTGGGACGCTCTGCGCAGGGCTACCGGGTGATCGAAGAACCCGAACCCGAGGGCTCGGAGGGGGAGAAGGTGATGTTTGAGCGTCAGCGGGCGTGGTGCTGTTCCACCACGGCCGAACCGGCGCTCTGCGGGATCAGCCGCATTTGGGTGGTGAGCATGATGAGACGCCAAGCCATCGCCTCGCGCTTGGTGGAGTGCCTCAGGTCGGTGCCCCCTCGCCCACATGTACTAGCCAGTCAAATTGATCCATATTCTGTCCAATAGTTAGTGAATCACTCTTCAAAATGTATTTGCATTTCAAAATGTGTTTTTACTGAGTTCTTAACATTAGACCCCTCAGTGTGATCCATATGTTGCTTGACCAAAAATGCATGGTCAGTTTGACCAATTAATTCAGTCAATATTTAATGCTATTAATATATAACTATTATGTCTATCACTCACTTTTTTTTTTAACATCCAAAATTTGTTTTCGCTTTTTTTT
>NW_017805564.1:293549-315267 GCF_001891065.2 Hippocampus comes
TACTACTTTTTTGTCTTACCCCTACTTTTTTTTTTAACATCCAAAATTTTTTTTCCCTTTTTTTTTGGTTTTTGTTTAGTTTTTTTTTTTTTTTTTTTGGCTTGAATTCTGTATTTTAGATGGGTTAAATTTATTTCACAAGCTCACCAAAAACCGTTGCGGGTCAATCTGACCAGGTCAGTGTTTTTGTGCAACCGCTACTTCCATTCACTCATTTTATCAGAAGATGTTTCAGATTTAAAAGCCGCTTCTTTTCTTTCATTGCACAGGAACAACTTCATCTACGGTTCGTACCTGAGCAAAGATGAGATCGCCTTCTCGGACCCGACGCCCGACGGCAAGCTCTTCGCCACGCACTACTTTGGCACCTCACAGTTTTTGGTATACAACTTTGTCAGCAGCACACACTCTCAACAGCCCAAGTCTGACTCTGTATGACGTTCGAGGCTGGAGGCGAGGACTCGCCCTCACCAAAAGACGTCTGATGGACCTCTGTTTGCCTCCCCGCAAAATGGACACGCCTTGGTTCCAACCTCAGGATGAACACATTTACAATTGACTTGCAAAAATCGGATTTAATTTGAAGCAACCTCAAGTGGAAACGACCAAAGGAGTATTGGGGCAATGCCGCTGAAAAGAAAAAAATAATCACACTACAAGATTCAAGGATTTTGGAGGTAAAACTCCAAACTATACTATAAGTTTTCTGTTGAAAATATACGTTATTTCAGGAAAACATTTTAACCCCCAATCACCCCCCCCCCACCCCCCATTATATGACTGCTTTAATCTCGAAGATATACAACTCAAATGTACTACTTGTTTTCTCAAACTTGACTTTGTTGTGATATACTGTAACTAATGTGAAAAATTTGACCTTTATCTCAAACATATGCATCAGTTTTTGTTCAAAAATAATGACTGTTTAACTTTTTAGTTTGAAAAGCAGTTGGGACAATGAATGAATTTGACCAGCTCAACTATGCCAAGCTTGAAAACCGACCACGTTCTTCTCGAAATATGAGTTTGATCTTGAAAACTTTAATTTTTTTTTTCATCTTGTAAATGTCCAACGTATTTCTTGTGATATTATGATTTCAATTTGGAAAATGTACGACTTTCTCTCTTGAAAATTAGACTAGCTCAAAAAAGACTTTGTCTTGAAAACATTACTAGTTTATTCTCATAATGTAACCAATTTTATTTTGAAAATATGATGCTGGATTTCTCTCAAACATTAATTTTTTTAATCCAACTTTAATCTTGTAGTATTTTTTTTTCTTCAGTGAGGCCCTAAAACTACTTCGGTGAAAATGAATCGTGTCATCGTTAGTTTGTTTGTTTTGAATTTTATTCCCATCCATTAATATGTGATCAAGTACATGGTGATTCCCCATCAGTGGCTGCTCACTTTTAGACCCTTTTACTCCCTCCATCAAAGTGTGTCACTACATTTCAAACGAACAATGTGAGTATTTTGTATCCAAATATCTGAAGAAATGTTGAGAACTGTAACTTGGGCCTTTGTTTTTTAATTACTTTTTTAAGACTACATTTTTGCTTGTTGTTATTCAAAAGTGAGCCATACACTGTTCGCCATTAAGGCGGCGGGGCATTGGAACCTGAATTATAAGGTGTTTTTTTTCCTTTTCTAATTTCCAACAGGCTGTCCATTTTGCTTTGATGTTGTGCCTGATTTTAATTAACGGTGGCTTTCTTTCTTTTTTTTTTTTTTTTTTACATAGCACACAGCACCTCTTTTTCCTTAACTTACACTGTACTATATGAGAAATGGTCATGTAGATAAATGCGTAGTCTAACATTTATAATAAACAATTGTGGAAATTCCTCAAAGCTACCCGCCCTCCCTCGTATGACTTTGTGCATAGATGAGATTTATACCAAAAGTTGTAAACATATATTTAAATAATAAACTGTAAAAGCATTGCAGCCTATGCCTGCCCATTTTCTTAATCCAGTGATGCACAGAAGACCGGGATGAGCAGTGACACCTAGTGGCTGGTGATGTACATTTTCCTTTTAAGTATTCCAAGCATTTAGTGAGTGTGACAGTAAGTGACATGTTTTGTTTTTTCTTCTCTTAGTACATTCCTTCACGCTCCTGTCACAACACGGGCCGCCTCAACACTCGCGAAAACAAGCTTGGAACAACAAAAAAAACGCTTCCTCAAGCTGGGAGAGGTGATAGTGATCAGGGCAGGTCAAAAAAAAACCAAGGTAAACTTTTAGGACAAACCCTCACTGGCTGAGCATCTGTGGGGGTGACTGTGATGTTGACACATGGTAAATGACTTGAGGGCATACATTTGGAAATACACTTTTTTTAATGTTTCCACAAGAGTTAAAAGACACAAAGTCATCACAGCTGCCACATTTTCAACCAGTAAAACTCACAATTTTAGCTAAGCACAATCTGTTCAGTAACACTTACGAGGGTTTCACACATGCCAATAATTGGGCATTTCCGTTCCCTTGCGATAAAAGTTGATAGCTGATCATCAATGTATTTCTTCTACAGCTACTTTAACTACTTTGTGTTTTGCAGTGGTCTGGATTCCGTGTGCCACCATGCTGCCTCTCACAAGCCAATCCTGGCACTGCGCTAGATAAAGTTATGTGCGTGGTGTGCTGTCTTGGTCATCTGGAAGATACCACACATGCTAAAATCAGTAAGTATACACTTGGTGATTTTGTTTGTCATGTTTTGTGGTCTCTCATATTTAAAAAAAAAGACAAATCTGTGAGGATGTTCAAAATCGGTGTGTGTGCGTATACCCCCGCTTTACAAACTATGACGTAGGAAAAACATACTGTACATTGTGACCGAACGTTAGGTCACATCATAGCTGCACCTCCTGCCCTGACATCTGACAGCTGCTGGGACTTGGTCTCTCTCTTAAGAGCTTTAAAAGCAGATTACACTAATTAATCCCAGAGCTTCTGTCCTGATGACGGGTAAAAACCGTGAACAGAAACAAAACAAAAACGGCCATCTATATTTACACTCGATGCACTGGAAGTGCTGAATGTTGACATTGGTGGTGTAACAGCACGAGAAAAAGAAATGTCGGTTGGATGCCTTGGTTTTGAGGCGATAAACATTTGGTACTTTAGGGGAACTAAATGCCTTTGTGTCAACAGGAAGACATTTAAAATGGAAAATAAAATAATGCAGTCTGCTCGCAGTCAACAATATATGCCCAAGGCTATGGGAACATTAAAAAAAAAAACAAAAAAAAAAACATAGGCACCAAAGATGATATTCATGAGTCAGTCCTTCACAAGATGGGACAGTTTTCACCGCAAAAGTTGTATAACAGATCCAACACGTCTGGCTCCTGGAGGCTTCGGGTGACCACTCCGTGTCCTTTCTTGGGCTGTTCCACGACTACTCCCTCACCGTCTGCCGGGGGCTCCACCAACGGGTGCACTTTGTTGTCCTGCATCCCGACAGCAGAGCCATTTCTCTCGGGCCTCATTTTAGCAACGCTCTCCGGTTTTGACTCCTGGGCGCTCGGTTCATCGTGACACACCTCCGAGTCGCTGGTGTGCGGCAAAGAGAAATAGGTGCACCTTTTGGATTTTTTGTGGTCTTCTGGCTCGGACGTGATGCTAAAAAGGGAGTAGGGAGTGTCCTCTTGCGTGTCCCCGCAGCCGTCTTCATCATGGGCGGAGTTGACCAGGTTCGTGTTGATTCCGGTCGGGTCGGAAACAGATTTCCGGATGAGTGTGTTCTCCCTGATGAGCCATCGTCCGTCGTCGATGGCAACGCTGTCACCAGGTCCGACTTGTGCGTTGAATGCGATGCAGCGGGTGGCCTCGGTCAAGGTGTCCAAAGCATCTGTAGAGTTGAAGTAAGACAACTCAGACGCCGCTTTGCATCTTGCTGTATGAAAAGGCAGGAAAATGTTGGAGTGCTTCTTTTTGGTTCTGGGGGCCGATGGGGGTCTCTCGACAGCAGTGGTCTTCCCGTAAAGCCTTTCGATTGTTCTCCTCACGAAGCCTTTGGTGATGGACTTCCGTGCCGGATCTTCTTCACTGCTTGACTGCTCACTCGACGTTCGTGTCTCATAGCCGCCACTTTCTGACATCTCAGAGGGCAGGCTCTGCTTTCTATTATCTGTGAAACTTTTTGCCAGGAACATTTCCCTTATGAACTTGACCCTGTTGCCTTCAGGCTCCAGGGTTGCCACACCGCTGGAGTCGTAGCTGAAGGATAGTGATGACGGCGGGGCGAATTGGCTGCACTGCTGAAATCTTTCAATGGACTCTTCGGATAAAAGCGAGACTTTTTTGTTGTGTTCTTTGTTGTTCCGTGTCTTCTGCGCATCAGCAGCCTGCTTCTCCAGAAGACTCACCCTGACCGCGACAGGCTTGGAAGTCTCTTCGTCAGACAGGTCTTTGGCAACTTCCACTTTGTCACATTTTGTGTCCGTCACAGGGGCTTGGTATTCCGCTAAAGAGCCACATTCCTCCTCTGAGCCTGACGTTTTCTCAGAGAAGCTCAACTCTTCCTCATCCGAGCTTTGGATTTGGTGGTATTCGAGCGCCGACGACTCTGCTTGGTTGTCACAACCACTCAGGTTGTTGCCGCTCTCATCATCGGCTGGATCCTGTGGATGGTATCTCTCTGGATCGCGGTCACAAATTTGTCTTTTGTGGTCCGGTATATTCCATGTCTCATTTCTGAGTTCTTCCTCATTCTCTTTGTCCCGTCCAGATTGCCTTTTCTCTACAATAACCTTCAATCCTTTGTCCTCAACCTCTGATTGAGCTTCATCCAGATTCTGCATTATGCCTTCGGTTTCTGGGAGCTCTTTTTCTGAACTTGCCTTCCTGCTGGGATTCAGTTCCACATAACAGTCATCGCCGTGTGTCTTGTCCTCATATTTCTCTTCCGGGCATCGTTCCACAGCAGCATGTGATGCGTGGTCCGGGTTCAATTTCTGCTGTTCTTCAACATTATATGTCAACTCATCATTACGTTCCTCAGTCCCGGAACTGCAGCCCTCAGAATTAGCCTTCGGCTTCTCTTGACTCGCGCTGACGGAACCAGCTGAGAGAGACACAAGTTCTTCTTTAAGGATCTGGGGTATGTCAAACCCTTCAATTAGGTCATCAATGGCCCGTTCCTCTGGATATGTGTCAACGAGCAACTGGAAGTCCCACCAGCTGTCCAGGATGTGTCTCGAAGCCGACTTCCATAAAGCCGACAGACTTTCTTCTAACCGGTGGCTGTCCTCCACGCTAGTGATTTCCCTCAGGGAGTCGATCATTCTCAATGCCTCAGCAGAGCTCACATCATTCACCTTCACCTGGTCCAAATAGAGGTTGGCAATGCTGTCTTTCAGGGCCATGATGGACAAGAACGTCAGGAAAACTTTGGATGAGGAGCCAAACGTGGTGGCCACGTGACAGGAGAAGTCTCGCCCACTGTTGGACTTTTCCAAGCACGATTGGCTTTGGGCGATAAGCCGTATAGACCTGATAGAGAAGCAAACGCTCTCAAGGACGGGTCCCATGTTTGGCCGGTCGACACTGTTTGGCAGCTGTGCTTTTACTTTTGTGTCAGTTGTGGATTTCACTTGGTCTTGCTTTTGGAGCTCATCGGTCTCTTTAGCACTTACAAAAGTACAGGCTGACGGTTTTATGGCCTGGAGAGAGTTTAGCTGCTTTCTCAAAGATGGTGTTTTTCTTACACCTGAATCTGCCGACAAATTTCTGGACAGCATCCTTCTTTTGGACTTGGGTCTGAGTGGAGGCGATGCCAGGTCCAACGATTTGGAAGGTGCGGTCTGTTTCCATTGTTCGGATCTTGACTGCGTCTGCCTTTTGTTTGGCATGGGGCTGACATTTGCATGGCACTGTAATGATTGGGACCTTTTGGAAAGCTCAGGAGTGGCATTTTTGGATTTTGATTTTGAACTGTCCCTGATTTTTGGCCTGGGCAGTGGCATATTATTTGGAACCTCATCCGATGGCACACTGAATGAGGACAGCCTCTCTTCTGAGTGAAGACTATTTGAAGACACGGAAGAGTTGCTCTTAATATCCAAGAGTGATTGCTGTTGCTCTTCATTGTTACATATGGTAAATTTTTCCATACTCGACTTTCTGAGGGACATTTTCCTTTCCAGAGACACATTACTGACCAAAGGTGCCCTTTTGATAGACGTAGATCTTGATAATGTTTCCAGCTCCTTTGAAACCTCAGCCTCCAGCAGTTGAGTGATTTTCATGACGTGCTGGGCATGCAGTAAAGCCTGGGCAGATGGCGGGCGATTATCCGACGTTTGACTTCTCAGTTCTGGCTGCACGCACTTTGGGCTGCAGGCCATGTGATATTCTTGATCTGATGCTTCCGGCCTTTTCTCTTTGGGTGAAGGCGGTAGAAAGAAATTTGATGAAAGAACATCAGAATTCTCTTGAAGTCCGTCATGAGTTTTGGGTGCGCTGACAGGTGGCATTTTCTTGTCGGTTTTAGGCTGAGCTTTTATTCCTTCGCCATTTGTCTGATGATTTGATGGAACCATGTTGTTCTCCAAGGACTGGATTCGATCTCTGACAGAAGTTACCCGTAAATCCTCAGGCAATGTTTGTGTTGTTAATTCTCTGACATTCTGCAGCACAGCAGCAGGAACAAGTCCCCGATTTTCTGTCCCGTTGGTCTTTCTCAGGCAGTCAGTATGTTGTTTAATAGGCACTTTCTCCAGCCACTTCTGAACATATTCATTTGCAACTGAGCTGCAGAAGTCAAAAGCAGGCGGGGATATTAGCTCGCTCACATCACGATGCTCATCTCGATGTACCGACGTCTGTCGGGTCAGCACTCTCCGTGCCTCACTTAAATTTGGGTTCTGGAGTGTTTTTGGGTGCGTTTTATCTGATTGCTTTGAGTTCTTTGCCCCACCGTTCCGCGCCAGATTTTTTGTCATTCTCCTTTTGAGCTTTACTGGGCTTTTTGCTGGTATTAATTTATTCCCGTAAATCTTCCTGATGAACCCTTTGTTCGAGAATGGTGTAGCTTTCTTGCGTTTCTTCATATCTCCCGATCCGTTTTCTCTCTGCCTTTTACCAGGCGACAGAAGACGTCTCATACTTTTGTTTCTTACTTTGGGGCTCCTTCTGGTCTTAGGCCGAGGTTGTTTTTCTTTGCCTTTGGCGGACTTGGCTGCCTGTGTCGCTTTTACTCTGCCATGCTTAGCAGAAGGGAAATGTGATGTTGCTAGCTTGTTCCCAGCATTCCAGATGTTAATAGATTCAGAGGCTGTTGAGGGTTCCCAGGACTCGTGTTCAAAGACGTCATTTCTGTGAAGGTGTCTTGTTTCTGAAGTAGCGGGTCGATAAAATGAACCCACGTTTGCGTTGTAATTATCCTGGCAAGTTTGCTGTTCATAAATATGCAAGACCGTCTCAGTGATCTCCTCCCCGCTGGATTCCATATGCATGATTTCAGCCGATTTATATGATGCGTTGTTCATGCTGTTAGCGTCCATCGAGCTGAGCCTTCTTGGTTTGGGTATTGGCCTGGTGCTGCTCTGCCTGACAACGCAGTATTGCTCTGTCAAGGCTCCGTTTTCTGTCTCTTCTCGGTAAGAGTAAGATCCAACGCTCTCCATTGAAGCATGCTTGTTTCTGATTTGTGTATGTCCCGGGGTTGGCGCTCTCCTGGGAGACGTTGCCTGGATTTCGACAGTGTCCTCTTCGTAGCTGCTTAGACTTAAAACCCTGTTGCCCAGTGACGGCGGATTCTCGTCGTGGTCGTCTTTGGATTCATCCTTGTTGATGGTGTCATTGGAGGAGATAAGGTCTTGTAGATCTGGCGTGGCGGGAGAGACGTCCTGCTCCAACTGCGGTTCTTGCAAACAGTCCATGTTAAGATGATTGGCCATGCTGGAGCGCATTAAGGTGGTCGTCCAGTGTAGGGTCTCCTCTTCCTTGACGGTCAAGCGCACCCTCATTTCCACTGTCATACTACCATCTTGGTTCACCCGAAAGGACTTTTCAATGTCGTCCTCATCAGGCTGCGCATAGTTCAGCTCCCCGCCCTGGGTTTCGGCAGCTACATGTCCAGACTCGTATCCGACGGAGTTGGCGGGGTGGCTGGGAAGGTCGCACGAGCTTTCCATGAGGGAATTGTGAATCTTGTTCACGATGTAGCGCTCAGAGGACGTGGAGAAGTTTCTTGACTTGGACCCATATGACGGCGACTTCTTTTTGCCTTCTCACCCATGAAGCGGCGGGGGAAAAATTGTCAAAGGATTTCATGCAGCAATGGAGATGAGTCATGAAAGAAGAAGAGAGGACACCAATTAAAAAGATGGTGTGTCTCTGAGTAGTCAGCTTCACAGGTGCCGTATGTAGGTCATCTACGCATGATAAAATCACATCAGCACTTCTCAGGCTTTATCCTGTGATACTAGGTAGATTACACTGGTCACATGACTGAAGGCCCTACCAAGTCGAAGCGAATTGAACTTACGGTGCATAGCCTTCAGTCTCCTGACGCTCATCCGGTTGCCGGGTGGCCTTATGGATCCCGGCGACTTTTGGGCGTTGTAGTTTGCAGGTCTGAATTGCTCTTTGCCCGCCGCCACCACCACGCCGGAGCACAAGATCAAGCTTGCGAGCCCCTCCACCTTCGGCGAACGGAAAAAAAGTCTCACTTTCAGGAAGTGTAAAACAGCGGGACTGATTTCATTGAAAAAATTCCTATGGCGCCACAAGCATTATTGTTGTGCATGTCACTAGGATCTTGTCAGTGGAAAACAGATCCCTGACCAGTTGCCTTACATGGCAGTATACCTAAATGCAGTGTGGGGATTAGGGTGGCTGCTAAAGAAGCTTAAGACTTTCCCTTTATGGGCCAGCCATTTACAGGGGAGTGCTAAGAAAGTCCTATATGGGTCGATCATGCTGCTCACTCACCACAGGGGAACATTTTTGGATGCACTTACGCGTCTGCCATCAGTCGTATGTAGCTTCACCACATGGAACTGCATCATCTCTGAAATATATTCCAGAATCCACTCAAAGGTCGTCGCACTCCTCTTTTGCAACACCACCGTGTGCTTGACTGAGGGGTCTCCATTCCGAAAGACCGCCAGTCTCTTTGGCGTGTGCACAAGCATGGGTTCCTGCCGTCCAGGGAAGGACCTGGCCCACTGCAAGTTCCGGCGGCGGGAGCTCACTGGCCTGGCGTGGTACCAGGGCGCCAGCTTCCTCCTGGCCAGTGCCAGATTGATGGGCTTTACCTTGCGGTTGTCAGAGCAGATGTAGGACTTGCCATCCTCCAGCTCGTCCAGCGTGTTGATGGCATGGACCCCCCGCGGGGTGGTGATATTCCTCACCCCAAACGGCAGCGGTACCTTCTTGGACAGGCTGTCCAGGAGGGCGTCGAAGGTTTTAAAGGAGCGGTTGTTGACCACCATGCGCAGGCCACTGAACTGGGGATCGCCGCTCTTGTAGAAGCACACCCGCTTGGACAGAATGGGGTTGGTGACGCTCGCATGGCGGGAGGTGCCGATGGTGCGCAGACTCTCCGACGACTGGTCAGGGAGGATCTTGCGAGGGCCTGACTCGTTCATCACTGTGATTCACTGTGAGAGGGAGTCAGTTGAACTTGGGGTTCGATAATACAAAGGTGTCAGAATTAACTCAATGATGCGCAAGCACGTGCCTCGCGTTAGGCCAACATATGGTGTTTACTTGAAAGAGGCACGAACGTCAAATGACGACTTGAACGGATTTCTGGGAACGACGCAAACGTGATTTTCCCGCTTACTGGTACCAACCCAGCAACACCCCTCAACAAAACACGAGCAAAGAACTTGGAGATTTCTCGTCCGGATACTTACTAGCAATATCAGTCTCACGACCAAGTTTTTAACTATAGGGTGCCATTGTTCCTTTTTTTTCTACTGGCTGGCTGACCCTGCCTTAAAAATTTTGGCACCACCTGTAAAGTTAGAAGAAAAAAAAACAGCCCACCCACACCAGTTTGACTTGCCAGTGTGAAATTTTGAGCTAAATTCCATGAAAAGATGCTTTGAAATGCATTTTTTTTAAAAAGCCGTCTGGATCAGATTCACTACAAAACTTGAAATTGGGTAGATGTTTCAATCAGAAGAGCGCACGGAGGGCCCACTCGTCACTGCTCGCAGCTCTAATTGACTTGAGAACGGCAGCTAAAAATACCCACGGTGCTCAACAAACATATTAGGCCACCTGGCATCTTGCACGGCTTCAATGTTTTTCGTTCACATTTCCAACAGGAACAAGGCATTTCAAACCACAAAGACAAATGTTCGGGTCAGAATTCAGAATTTAACGTCTTCATCAAAAAACAGTCATTTTTCAAATTCACTTGTCCGATGATTTGTGGTGGATTTACAGTATACTCCAAATCATCCCCCAACATCCATAACAAGAATCCAAAACTCACCTAGGTTGTCATGGTGAAACTGCTTGTTTTGGAGGCTCAAAAGACCACAGTGCTCTACATCCCAACTTCTGCCCGGTTGGCTTCCGTGGCAACTGCTTATTTCGGGCCACACCGGCGCAGCTAATTTGCTTAATCTTTGCTCGGCGCTAATCCCCCGAAGCTAGTGCAAAGCATGCTGGGCCATCGTCGTCATGTATACACGTAGGTATCACCACCAAACCCGTACATGTAGTCAACTTGGACTCACAAGTCTTTGCGCTCCTGTGGTTGTAGTGGCACCTTCAAAAAAAAAAAAATTGGCCGCACACACGGACGGATGCTAATGTGGCAAACAAGAGTGCGCGGTGGCATTTGTGCGGGGTGGGTCTAATCTCATTGAGAAGCTCTCGCATAATGAGGATTAAGGGATTGTTCACTCGCAAGACCCTGCGAGAAGACGCCCACTAAATGACGGTGAAGCCTCTCCGTCAGGCCAACAGCAAAATTTGCCACTGCACGGGTTTTGTCATATGGGAGAAAAAGAATGGATGATGGAAGGAATCAAGGGTGGCATGAAGGGAGGCTTTATATTTATAATGTTGCGGTGAGCTGGCATCAATTACGGCAAGCGTCGAGAGGCCAGCCTGGCTCGTTTGTTGGTGTGATGAAGGGCCGGCGTGCCGCCCAACACTTGGTTTTGCCCCCCCCCAAACCCGCCCAGGCAGGCAATAGAAAATTAGTTCTCAACCGCACGCACGCGCCTGCCACTTCCTCCGTTAGCTTAGCGCATGTTGCATAATGGCCGGCCAAAAAGGAACCATGCTATTTGTGTGATGGCAGCCGTGACTTTTTGTCCCTCCCACAAACCGTGAATGCAATGGAGCAACGACATCATTTGATCAAATAATCCGTCAAATTGAGTAAATGATCAGCCGATGAATATGTCGCAAGCTCACCCTGAACGATGAGGACGTTTGACTGAACTGCAAAATAAATGACAGATTTTAATAAGTCCCGTACTTGAAATGAGCTCCCGTCCAGATGACGCGAGCCAAACCACAACGTGGCCCCCTGAGCACAGAAGTTTTTTTTTTTTTTGCAACATGCCCATCAGCGCAGGAAAAGGCGCGTAAAAGATAAGACCGCGACTCCCACGTGCAAGTGGAAAAGAAGCGAGGAATGCCGAGCTCGTGACCCCCTTCCCAAAACAACACCGGGCACACAAATGCCAAAAGTTCCAAGACGGGAAATCGCAGGGGGCGGGGGGGATATAGAGGAAGCCCCCCCCAGAGTAAACACGTCGTCTGCATGTCACTCCCCATTCCACAAGCACAAAGATAAGACACTGGGGCAACTCATAGATCGGAACCCCCGACTGCAAGCCATCATAAACCAATTGCCACGTTCAATTTTTGGGCGGCGGTGGAGAGCACCGCCGCAGTCGTATGGAAAGTTTTGTGAAAGCCCGTGAACACTGCTTTTCTGATTTTCTGCCCGATGTAAATGTGAAATTTCCACCAAATTTCTGTATTTATTTCTTTGAAAGGACCTCCAAGTTTCCCTGTTGGAGGTCAGCGCGTAGCATGCAAGTGAGGCGGCGGGTGACGCCGGCGCTGTCCTTTTTCCAATTTTTCCCTCTGTCGTCATCGCACGTGAACGGGCCGCTCGCCCGTGCATCAATCCCCAAGGCCGCCTGGCGCCTATTTTTAGGGCGGGCGACGGCTAATTGGCGCCACGCGAGCTTCCAACCTCGCCTGTTAATGGGGAAAAATGTACGCTGGGGCTAAATCGGTCGCGGTGGCGTGCAGCTGCTGCCACGTCGCCCGGCCCGGCATCTTGTTGCGCGTGGCGGCCGCGAGCGTAACGCGGCGGATGGCCGGCATCTGTCGCGTTGTCGCCGCCGCAGCAGCCTCTCCAGAGTTCACATTCCTCCAGGGATTTCCCCAGAATTCAATTAGAAAGCCTTGCAGCTGCATGGCGACCGTTCGTTTTTAAAACCGGATTTTTATTTTTTTTTTCTCCAGAGGAGATAAGCATGCCGTAAATCGCTCAGCACTCCTCTGCCGAGAGCACCGTTGTTCAATTAGGCAACCGTTCCCTTCACATGCTTTCAACTTGTCCTCACCTCCTGTTTTATTTCCTCCCTTTGAGTGATTTCCAGCCTCTTGTAGGATTTATGATGCTAAAAGCAACAGATGAACAAAGAGAACGAATGACACAGCTAACCAGCACCCAATTGCTTGCATATTCCTGACATGCTAACAGCACATGATTTTTTTATTGTATGAGCTGCTTATGTAGCATGTTGTAAGTCGCTAATAGCTAATGAATGTCTTTTTCAAGAATGCTTTTGTGCACCCCATCAAAGTGCCTCGCGGTGAAATCAATCTGAAGGGCAGCATGCGCAGAATGCACGCGTCCTCCCTCCGACGGCCAACGGCGGCCTGGCGAGGAGTGATTTATCCGCCCGAGCCGGCCGTGTCGCCTTGATTGCGGCGACATGGGGGCCGAAACTGGCGCTCCTCCTTGCTGCCCGCTACCCTACGCACACGCTCGCTCACGCGCACGCACGCAATGGAACACAATACCGATAGTGCAGGGTTGGCTCGCTTTCTGACATGCACTTTCTGACGAGGCCTTGACCTTCCTGCAAGCCCACAACAAAAGCTTGTGACACGAGCGCTGATTTCCCCAAAGTCAGCAATCTTGTGACGGGTACGCCGTCGTAATCTCATGCCACAGAGGGGGCGCACGGCTTTGCAAAGTTGGGGATCGTGAAGGGGGAGCCTAATTTCAAAAGGATGGAACCAACAAATAGTGCAAACCAGGGAAAAATTCTTCTTCAGAACTGAGTTTGTGTGTCTGTGTTCTAGTGCCGCCTGGTGGCAAAGGTGCGCACAGCAGCCATGAGACGATCATGCCTCGCGATCGCAGTCCATCTTCAGACAGTCCTGCGACTGCCTTGTGGAAGAAGAAAGGTACCTTTCCTGTTTCTCAATCAAATTCCAATGCGGTTTAGTCATTTCAGGCTCGTCAGAGGAAAAAAAAAAGACTCTCAAATAAATTTGAGACTATGAGTACCAGTTGTGGTGCAGGGGGGAAAAAATGACACTTTACCTTTGAGAGGGAAGTGTAAGTTGCAAACGTCTTGTCCTAAGCGGGTCAAACAAGTGTGCTCAGCTAACGCCCCCCAGTGGCGCCAGCGGGCACTGCAAGCCCATCATTTGCAGGCGCTGCAAAACCAAAACCTTCAATTCAAGCCAGGCAAAAAAAACACAAAGGTCAACACAAAAGACAAAACACTTTGATAACTTAAAAAAATGATTCATGATATGTCCTGATATGTGACTAAGATGCGAAGAACACTACTGAGCCATTTGACCAAGGGCACCACAAACAGTGACACCTCCCATAGATTTTCCCGTGATTCTTACATTTTAATTTTTGTTTTGTTTTTTTAGGGAAAGCGCAACTTACTGGCCATCAACCTCCCCCCCAAAATAAGCAACAAGGGGTGCGAATTTCACAGAGCAACGCTTCCTGTTGGACATGCCCGATGACAGGATGTTCTCAGACCGTCTTTCATGCGCGTCCAGCGGAAGTGGAGACAGGTGGCACACACACACACACACACACACACACACACACACACACACACACACCACACGTCGTGGCTTGAGGTAGCTCCACATCAATGAAAATGTTATTTTTTAAATGTATGAACTTTTGCCCCGCAAGCGGCGTCGCATCGGGTCGCGTCGTGTTTTTGGGTTGAGTAACAGTTGGTGTGACGCGTCGCCCTCGCAGCATCCTTGATGCCTGATTCACTCGCGTGAGCGATTGTTTTCCTTTTCCCGCGGCTGAGTCACACCCATTGTTTGGTCCCGGCCGGCGTCTGCCTTCAAACGAGAAGGTGGTACGCCGGCCGGGGGTCCGACGAGCGAGCAGCTGGGAGAAGGTGGAGCACGTCGGCCGTGCAGGAAACCGGTGTCGTCATCTGACTCACTCGTTTGTTTGCTTGCACCGCCCGAATTCCACGGGGGGGTGAGCGGCAGATCATTGGAGGCCTGCGCCGCCTCTGGGCAAGCTACCAAAGCTCCTCCAGTTACAGCACCCACCCCCAAAAAAAGGAAAAGGCAGAGGGGGTGCGCTGAGTCACCTGGTTGGGATGTTGAATGGCATGCATGGATTTAAAAAAAAAAAAAAAAGGAACCTCAGGAAGTGAAAGTGGCAGGAAATTTTATGATTTTTTTTTCTTAAGGTGCGTACCAGAGCGAGGGAGTCCGTCCAACCCCTTTGTGATATATTATGGATCAAATCATGTGTGCCAATCCTTTTGTACATATCGTGTACCTATCTTCCTTCTGGTTATTGATCTCCATAGCGAAAAGCAATTGGGTTCTGGAAAGATGTTTTAAAGGTCACTGGGTGTTGGGGGGTGCGCAGGCAGGTGTTCGCTGATTAAGTTATTGATGGTAGATTGCACAAGTAGCCTTTTGGGACAGCTGCAGCTGAGGGAGGGGTGCGTCCAAAGGGGCTCGCTAATCCGCGCGAATGCCGCCCCAACCATCGCTTTTATGGTGTGAGCCGCGCACCCGTGTCCACTTGTTATGCACGCTAAATTTAGTCACACGCTGACTCCATCGTTTATTTTCCTCCCGATTCCATCACACGCGCACCCACGTGGGCGAGTGCAAAAATATCTTCCGAAATATGCGCACAATGGTCAATCAAACAGGTAGCGGGCACTGTCTTCATTTTGTCATCTTTGCGGCTATATACTGGAAGTGAAACATGCCATGCACAAGTCTGCATCATAAGCGCATCACTTTCTCACTTCATTTTCCCACTGCCCTACATATGCACCCAAAACAAGTTAAAATGTCTCCTTATGTCACTCCCCGGAGGTCTCATATCTTACTCATCACACGCCCCTTCAGCATCCCTATAGAGTTGGCGCACCCCCTTTTCTCTACACACACCCATATGTATAAACAGACAAGCAATATTGTGAATTTTTTTTTTTTAAATGTCAGGGTTCCCATGTACAAAAGCCAAAAAAAATGTAATAAAGTATAAATAATGATAAAATCTACATCATTTTAAAAATAAATTTACAAAAAAAAAGAATAAAATGAAAACAACTCCATTTGAATTCGCAGGCAAAAAAGAAATTCAATTGAGGTCAATGTAAAAAAAAAAGAAAAAAAGGAGCATGTCTTTTCAGAGTTAGGAAAGCAGAAACTGGATCACCTGTTAAAATCAGTTTCCCTTGCAGTGTCAGCAGTAATTATCGGACCCTGATGAGCTCACGTCTCCGCCTGCTTACGCAGGTGAGCCCCACCCACGTTGCTGTGGCTCGGGGGCCTGGGGGGGCGGGGGGGGTCAGGGCCCTGAGCCTCTTGTTATGCAGCCGTTAGTTGCAACAACAGGCAGGATCAAGCCGCAGACTCAACTGAAAACGCATTCACTACAATTAGACTGGATTCTCCTGCGCGGCCTCGGGCCACACACACACACACACACACGCGCGCACGCAATGCTCCGACGTGTTTTCTCCCCCCGAAGAGCTCAAAAGAGAGCAGTGGGGCAGAGCGAAGACCCTCTTCCATTCTAACCAGAAGAAATATCGATTTTTAAAACGGGACAGCGTCACCTGTAAATACACCCAATTACCCACTGGCTGACATCTAATACAAAAAATAATAATTAGCCCTTTCCAACGCAAAATTTTTTGTTGTTGTTGTTGTTGATGGAACTCTTTGTGTCGTCCTTGCTTTGATTCTGCTGTCACGACATGCCCATATTCTCCAACTCGTACGATTCCATGAACACGTTTCGTTTCACACCACTTCAGTGTTGAACGGCCACGTACGAGTAGCGTGGAAATCGCCGACCCCCGGCGTGAATCATGTCGAGGCAGGATGTCCGCCGCGTCAACTTGCCATCTCGTGCTGCGAAAGCAAGGCGCCGTGTGGAACTCTCTCACATACACACACATACAAATGACCTCTCGAAGCATCCAGGCCAGCCTCCCCTACCGTCTGTGAGAATAGCCGCGCCGCGCCAGGCTTCCAGGTGAGAGGCGGATTGAAAAACAATTGCGTGTAAAATATACAAAAACATCCCAGAAGTGAGGAAGCGTTCAAATGCAAGGTGTAAAAAGTACGACGTTGACCTCCACCAAGGCTACATCTGTTGCCGCTTTTGGCAAGTGGACGAACAGCATAATTCTCAAACCACATTAACATTTATGTAAAAAAAAATAATCATAATTCCCCGTCACATCTTCCATTGTCTTTCCGTAATGCCGCTAACCCGACCGACAAACGGCAATCAAAAGGTCACAGACGGTGTTTAGCCGTTGTCACCTTTGGGATGCGTTTATTTCGCTAAAGAGGAAAAACGTTTTGTTCCTTCACCCACGCCACGCCGCTAACCCGACCGACAAACTGCAATCAAAAGGTCACGGACGGTATTTTAGCCTTCGTCACCTTTGGGATGTGTTTATTTCATGTTTATTTAGCAAAAGAGGAAAAACGTTTTGTTCCTTCACCCACGCCATACTGACAGTCAGCCATTGAAACATGTCTTCGTCAGCAGTTTTCTCCTTGAGCAATTTTCTATATTTCACGCCTTATTTTTTTCTTTAGCGGCACAAGCAATGAAGAGGAGACAAGCATTGATTTGTTTGCAAAATTTATTAGTCAAAAGTGCAAAAGTATTTTTTTTTTTTAAATGACATACAAAGACTTTGAAATAGTGACTGTACAAATGGACTTGATATCAAAAACCAACGTTTGCTCGGAAAAAAAAGTCCTTGAGTTGTCTGGCCTTGGAGTTCAAGAGGGAGGTGAAAGGTCAAATATGGCGCCGAGGTTTTAGGAGTTGTTATAGCTGCAGTAATAGACGGCCGTACTCGCGTCAGACAACACGGACGATATGAGGCCCTCGGGTCCTTGCGCGCCAGCCTCGTGCAGGGCGCCGTACGCCGAGGAGCCGAGGTACTGCTCGAACTCGCTTCGGTCCACCTCGGAGAGCAGCTCGGCGCTCTCGGCCGCCGCGTGCGGCTGGCAGTCGGGCGGCGGCGACAGCTGGCCCGCCCCGGGGTGCCGCTTGGTGTGACCGTAGTACACGGTCAAGGGGTTGGGGCACCCCACGTAAGGAGCGTGCTGGTGCTGCTGGTGGTGGGGGTGGAGGGGCTCCTGGTGCTGGTAGTCGCCACCCTGCGGGTGGTAAGCGTACATCATGTGACAGTCCTCCTGGGCGGGGAAGAACATGGAGTCGGCGTCCACGGCGTCCAAGGGCGAGTTGTCAGGGGTGGGGAGGCTGTAGCTCTCGTAGGAGGGTCCGCCGAGGGGGTCCGAGCGGTAGTGAGCGAGTGGCTGCTGCTGCTGCTGCTGATGATGATGATGAGGGATCTGCGGGAAGCCGGGATGCTCGTGGTAGACCGGCCCCCCCGTCCCCGCCCCGTCCCCGGGCGCCCCGTGCAGCAGGAAGCCCGAGTCGAGCCGCTTAATCCGCTTAACCTGCTTGCGCCTGCGGGGCCGGTACTTGTAGTTGGGGTGGTCCTGCATGTGTTGAACTCGCAGGCGCTCGGCCTCCTCAACAAACGGCTGCTTTTCTGCCGCCGGTAACGACTTCCACGACTTGCCTGCACCAACGACACAGCCAAACACGTCACAAGGGCAAGCGCCAATTGACACTCTTTTTCATTCGCATTATTTTTAAATGAAATTTGAATTGCTGTAAATTTAGTAAAAAAAAGTGTGTGTGTATATATATATATATATATGCGGCTATACAGTAATACTCCAATGTATGCATGTGAGGTGCAGGTCGTATTCTTATCCACTTGGGAACACAACCTCGCTGTCTACGCCGTAGGTTGAATGTGTGTGCCTTTAAAAGGCGGGCCTAACCTGGTGAGTGACGTGGATGTCAGCAAATGAGAATGCAGAGTTGGCGGGCAGTTACCTGGCTCGACGCTGAGCCACTGTGTGTGTGGAGTGATGGAGTCAGTTGAGACCAAGTGCTCATCTTTACTCCATTTTGTTACCGCGTGTTCAAAAAAAAAAGCCAGTGGAAGTGCACCAGACTTCCCTTTGTCCGAATTAACTTGTTTACAATCGCAGCGCTAGGCTGTATTTAATGAACTAACCATGTTGACGTTAACGTAGCCGTGCAGTTGTGTCACTTCAGCCACTTGGAACTTGTTTTGGGTGAAATGAGCCGAAACTTTTGATGCACTCTTTCTTGCTGACTCGCACTTATTGTTACGTCGGAGTCTGCGAGGCCTTTTCTCTTTGTAGTGTTTGAGCCATGAAATTGTTTCAATCTCTTCCCAATACTCGATTCTCTTCATTTCCTCCCTTGCGTTTCTCTTCCACAATGCAAATGTCTAATGAGATTTCAGCCCGTCTCTGTTGCCATGACAATCTCATCAGCACAGAGTAAGTTGAGGAGTTTCAACCCAACAAGTGCTTTGTCACCATATTTTTGGCATTTTGGTGATAAAGGAACTGAGTTGAAGTGAATCAAATTAATGTCCGCCTCAAAAAATGTCCAAGCATATTCCTCCCAAGGTTACAAAAGTACCACACTCGCTACCTCAGTAGACTTCAGTAAAAAGAAAAAGATAAACATAGAAGTGCTGCTTCAACTCCTATCCTAAAGTAAAAGTCCCAAACTACAGACTGAAATGTATTTCTGTACAAAAGTAAAAAATGGGGTCATCCCTTATTTATCAACTCTGATAATCTTGTACTGTAACTGCAAAGGATAAGAAGAAAAAGAAAAAAAACGGTGTCACGTCGCGGTTTAAGTGGAAGCTCGTTTGACTTGGCTCAACTTTTATGCCATCAAACCATCGGCGTGTATGTCGCGTTGTTTTGCTTACGTTGTGAGCTGACCAACAAAATACACACAATTCGTTTTTGGCAACAACTAAGGGGGAAAAAGTTTCCACCTTGTTCAAATTTTTTTTCCCTAATACATTCGGCAGATTTTTGAAGACAAGAAGCAGGACTTTTTTTTTTTTTTTTATAGGCAGTCACAAAATCAATGATTGTACAATTTAACCATCCTATTTTGACCAAGAGTACAAAATCTGCATATATCTTCAAATGTAGGGAGTGACAGTAAAATAATCGTCCCCAAAAAGACTCGAGTCAAGGACACGAACCTGAAAATTTATTTTGATACAGCAGCAAAGTATTTGTACTTGTTTCAACATTTTTGTGTCACATAAATTGAAATATGTAGCTTGGGGCTTCCAAAAGTATGTTGATAAAAATGTATTATATGGGTAAAAAAATAATAATAAAAATATGTACACCTGCAACCAGTATAACCAAAGCCGCAAATCGCTGACTTTGTCCTCAATTTGCTTCGGACGTTGATGCATTTTTTTGTACTTTTTTTTTTTTTTAATAGAATGAAAGTATTATGACGTTTTATTTATTTATTTTTTTTAAAGACAGAAAATTACAAAAGTCAGGTCGAATTTTTGAGCCTTGCAACCCAATTGAAAATCTTAAACTCAAAGCAGCCTTGAGTTGCCAACTGCCAAATATGAAAGAAAGGCTCATGACATGCAATGTGGAAATATGAGCTCGCTCAGCATAGAAATGACATTTGCGTTGTCTTGGTCGTGCCATCGAACAACAGTATCAAAGCAAAAGATGTAACAAAAGAAATTTGGAAGCTATGTGATCTCAACACACACTCACGCACGTCCGATTGACTGAACGTGTGATCTTGATAGAATTTACGGCAGTGTTGGACTTGAAAAGTGTGAGTGTGCGTCAGGTCCTATCATGCTGCAATCAATTCGTATAAGTATGAAATGTTGATGTTCTTGACCCGGTCACGAAAAATGTCATCAAATCTCCTTTGATGTTTGAAACGATCGGTGCAGTTCCATCCTATGAATTAAAAGATACTCATAGTGTTTGTATTAAGAAGTACTATGTACAATAAATGTGAAAGGAATACATGACGGACTTATGTTTCAATAGACTAAACGTAATATTTGCATTCCGAGCTATTTTTAAAGTAACGCATTCGATAAGAAAGTACCCCGCTGTTTGAATGGAATCAACCCGTCAACCCAAACCAAATCACACGGAAGCAAAATAGCAGAAACTCTCGTGGAATGAAGTCCAATCAACTTGTGGAGTGACGGTGAGAAAAAAAAAAAAAAAAAACGAGCACGCGTGACTGACCGAGCATTTTGCTGAGTTCGGCGTTGTGCAGGTCCGGGTTCTGCTGCGCCAGCCGCTTGCGCTCGTCTTTCGCCCAAACCATGAAAGCGTTCATGGGGCGCCGGATCCTGGGCTCACTCTTGCCGCGACTCGGTTGGTTCCCCCCGGTCGCGCCTCCGAGGCGCCCGCCGGTGGCCGCCGCCTCGCTTTTGGCCTTGGGTTCCCCGAGGGGGCTGAGGGGGTCGGCGGCCCACTGGCAGTGTCCCATCCCAGGCATCATGACTGACATCGCGCACCTTGCCTGGTTCTGATCGTCGCTGGCGTAGCCCGCATCCGGACTGCTCATCTCTTTTTCCAGCGGCCTTTTTTTTTTTTTTTTAGCGAAACTGTTGAAATCCAAACACCCCCCCCCCCTGCCCCCGACCCCCCTCTCCCGCCAAATCAAGTAGCGAAATCAAGAGTCGCAAAGCTTTCTAAAGTTTCGGCCCATCCACCGAGAAGCTACTGGGAAGCTCACCGACTCCCCGTGCACGTTGGGGTTATTTATAAACGCGGACAGCCAATCGGCGCGCAGTCGGGCGTGGTTCCAACTCGGCAAGGTGTTGAAAACTTGCCTCCTGTTGACCTTGTTTGGAAGGGTGCGCGTAAATGCCTCGCATTGATCTGAAAACCTAACATGTACCGCACAGTTGCAAGAAAAAAACAACAACAACACGGGTTCAAAGAGTTAAACAAAAAACGCGGAATGAAATCTGAAATAAACACGTCCAGTAGGCTGAACTCTGGTTGTAATGCAGTCATAAAGAACTCTTCCGACTGGGGGAGCTGGTCCTAATATTTTGAACTTCAGTGACGTGACCAAAATATTGTGAACTCCTATTTAAGTTGCTTTTTGTTGACATTCACTTTTTTTTTCCCTCTATCAAAAGGAACTGTTTAGTCGTGTACACTCTCTAAACACCCAATTGTCTGTGTGCATGCATGTATATTTGTGATTTGTGTGTGTACAGTGTGTGTGCATATCTATCTATCTATCTATCTATCTATCTATCTATCTATCTATCTATCT
>NW_017805564.1:315412-332258 GCF_001891065.2 Hippocampus comes
GTGTGTGTGTGTGTGTGTGTGTGTGTGTGTGTGTGTGTGTACATATAGCATTCTTTACACTTGAACCCCGGCGTCCTTCCTCCGAAAGCGAGTCGTTCAAGCTCCACACCGCCATCCACGCCGCCAATTTCTTTGGCGCTGTTTGTTGGTTCAGCAAAAGCGCGTTTGTGTCCTTCTTATCACCGCCGGCAGCCCCTTTTCTCCCGTCTGGTCACGGTGCCACTCAAAAAGGGTTGACAGAAATACGAGGGACGCTTCCATAGCGACCCCCGGGGGATGCGGACTAGAGGTCGGTACGGGAGTCGATCTGCAGTGTAATGCTGTCATCGTCCATTTTACCAGCGAGACATGGCGTGTGGGTGTCTGTGGGAATGTCTGGGTGTGGGACATGCCTTCGTTTGATTGGAGAAGTCATAAAGTCTGGCGACCTCGCACATTTCCTCCGCTAAGGTGAAGCTCGCAGTCAATCCTGCACTGGGAGTGCAGCCTCCCCCCCTCCCGCCTCGTTGGTCCTCCCATCCCTACGCCCCGTGCCTGGGGAGTCCGGAGCTGGGCGTGGGCCGGGTCCTCTCGACGCCAGCCTCTGGACGGGAGAGCGCTCCAGGGAGAGGTCAAGCGGGCTTGCTTACACAATAGCATTATCTCAGTTCCAGGCCTCGACTAACGGCGGCGGTGAGCACTTCCTGTCCCCTCAGCGAGCGCTTCCTGTCCTTGGCGCGGCAGCACAAGTTGTCCGCCTCGCACAAAGCAGGCGGCGGCGGGGGGGTTGGGGGGGGGACGCACGCTTAGCGCCGGGCGGGCCGTCGATCTCGCTAATGGCTGCGGTGGCCTTCGGGGGGGTTGCATAATGCGCGGCAGTCTTCGCTTTTGCGTCGCGCAGGCGGATGGCGTATTTATGGTGGCACGCTGGCCTGATCCCCACATGTGCTCACAAAGAATGCAGATGATAAACACTGCATGCCCCTTTTCATTCTGAATGCTAACTATGCTAACCCATCACCAGCCAATTAGCAGTTACCGATACCTGTAGACAGTCGTGCTGACTATTATTGCCGCCTTTGTCCACGTTGACTTCTGTGAACTCCTCGGCGGAGGTTCGCTCCGTTGATCAGAGTGTCATTTCAGTATTTTGCATGCATTGTTTGCAGCCAACAGACGTGTGTCATGATCAGCCCCTCAGATAGGAAGTGTTGTGATTGTCTGATTAGACCACCGCGTCCTCCCTCTTCAACACCTGCTCTTGGGAGCGGGGGTTGGGATTGCGGGGTGCGTGTGTGTGTGAAAAGAAGACCGAAAATGGCGTCTCGGAATAGATTTGCCACCTTCACCAGAAAAGTTTTATTCCCTTTAGCTGTCAGCTGCCAATCACAGTGAGGTTGTATAGCGAGCAGGCCGGATGGTACACACGGAGTCTGTGTTGTTATGGCAACGGTGAAGGGTAGCCTTTACCCACTCTTTGCATCCTTTTAGGCCCAAAAAGATGAACGCGCGGTATCAGATATGTTACACGGATGTTTCCCAGAGCGTGTACCAACTTTTCCAATTCAAGGCAAGGAACAAGGTGGGAAAAAAAAACCCGCAAAAGATTGTTTGTTGTACATGAAAACACCTTGTTGAGTGATTGCTAAGTACGTGGAATTAGCATTTCACCGCATCCCCGTCTGCCCACCAGCAACCACTCATTGTCCTGGCCGGTTGAGGCTAATTGAAGAGTCTGTTTATCATTTTATGACTTTATCCATAAGGACAGAGCTCGCCAGCTCTTCCTGTTCTCGGGGCTCCTTGACAGGTCGCTGGCATTATGAGGCTGGCCGGGCCAACTCCGACTGCCATCACGCCTTGCCATGCATTGTTTTAAACTCCACTGCGACCGGTCACAAACTGATAAGACCTGTCGTCTATTTTAGGACGAACCCTTTCTTTTCTTAGTTTAAAAAAAAAAAAAAAAGAAAGAAAAAAGGAAAAAAAACACATCTGGCCTTGACACTCTCAGACTAAAATATCTGCAAGCTCTTTGGTAGGAAATCTTTAGGTAGTTTGTTCATTAGTTTGTTAAGTCATTGTGTGGCTTGCTGGCTCATTTTTTGTTAGTGGCTTATCTAGTTTGCTTGGTTATTTTTTTTTGTTTTGTTAATTTGATAGCTACCTTGGGGTATTTATTCACAAGATACTTAAATAATTAACCTGTGGAAGTTATTAATTTGTTTGCTTGTTATTAATTTATTCAGTTAGCTGTTAATTGTTTGGTTGGTGTCTTTACCAGCTAGTTTACAAGCTAGTTAGGTTGATAGGTGGATAGCTAATTATTCACTTGGTTGGTTTCACTAACTAGCTGGCTAGCTAATTGAAAGTCATCAAAAACCCTGGCTCAACCTAAAAAATATATATATTGTTTGATCTCTTTGTGAAGCAATCAGGCCTTGATGCATATAACGAGAGCCAAGACAAAATTCTGTCATTTGTTAGCAAAAGTCATCAATGAATCATCTTTTCCAGCATCAAAGGCAGAAAACAATAAGCGGTGCCAAGAAAACAAAAAAGTCATTCAGCAGCGACAGATTTGTGTGGTGTCGCGTTGGCCTTTGTGTTGACAAAGTCAAGTGAGAATGATGTTGCTAACAAGTGTTGTAATTGTGTTTCGTAACAAATACCCTGACCTGCGTTCAACCCCTCACGTCATCTTCAAGTCCACAAGCCTCTTTGACTTGGACTTGGACACTGGGTCAATTAGACAGCGACCAATCATTGCTAATCAATTGATTTAGTCAGGAGAGAGACAGTGCGGTCTTTGTGAGCTGCAATCTGCGTGTCCATTGATTTGTCGCCCTTTTGTGTGTGCCACGCTAAGGTGACCAAACATGTAGATAGCCCACAAACGTGCTAACCATCAATAGCGTGCTAACCGTCAATAGTGTGTGTTTGATTGGAAAGAATCTGGATCAATATGCTACATGAGGTAAAGGCCACTGAAGGCCTTGGAGGCCATGTCCACACACCTTATTATTTTTCGGAGACATTTGGATTTTGTTTTATCTGGCCGTCGAACTAATTTGCGAGCATTCGCGGTATCTGATGTGCTAAAACCTAGCGTATATCGTTAACATCACTGTTCTGCGTTTGTTGCAGTTTTCTGTGATTCTTTAGGTAGGTCGTCAGTGTACCGTTTGGCTAGTTTTATGGGTCAGTAGATTGCTAGTATTTTAGCTGGTTTGCTTGATTAGGGTTAAAAGTGAATTTGAAAAATTCATAAGCTGTTGTAGAAGTGCATAAGTCAGTTAGTTCATGTGCTATTTGGCTAGTTTGACTGTTTATTTGGTCGGTCGGTTGGTTGGTAGCTAGGTAGGTGGCTTGTTAGTTATTGCGCTAATTATTAGCTTTGTTAATTGTAGTTGCAAGTAATTTGGAAGTTAGCTTGGTAGTTTGTTTGCTAGTTAGCTAGAGTAGGCTTAAAAGTAATTCTTAAAGTTCTTTAGTTGGCTCACTAGCTGGTTTGTCAGTCATGAGAAAAATTCCATATTTGACATTGTGTACCTTCAACAGTGAATCGCAACAGTTTGTTCATTAGAATACACAAGAAGTAGAAACTGCAGTCTGTCTGCTGTTGAACAGTTGTGAAAGGTAGAGGTGTGAAGCCCACGACATGCATTTCCACTAGAGGAAGCGACCCCCCCCCCCACACCCCCTTTCCTTGTAATTTGTTTTGTCCAAAAAGAGTAGTTATGTGGGTAGCTTCAAGGAATTGGCTGGAGTGTGATAAAAGTAGTGCTGAAACGCATCAGGCATTATAAAAATTATGTTTGTGGTTTGCCAGGTATCTAGCTCGCTTCATCCTAATTCTATTTTCGTCTAATTCTGATTTAATAACTTAATTGTATTGACGGGGCCAACTTTGAGCTTTGTACCACCTACTTAAACGCACACACACACACACGCACACACACATGCACGCACTCGCACTCCTACTCATAGTGGACGATGATGATGATGACGAAGATGTAATCACGTTCACAAAAGTGGAGAAAAAAAAAATCTTGTTTTTTTTTTTTTTCCCCACAGCTGTGCTTTTACAGAGGAAATGCACATTGTGTGAGTGTTAGTGTTAGTGTGAGCGTGAGCGCGAGCGCTTCCTCCCCGGCGTTGTTCCCCTTACTCGCCGTGATAGGTTGGAAAACTCGTTAGATTGTCAACTTCTGCTTTTGTTGTCACTCAGGCTAATGACAAAAAAAATGACCTCTGTCATGGAAGCAGATGGATGAGCCAGGCCCGGCGAGCTTGAGCTGTGAGCGCTTCCCTTTCACCTTTCATGTTATTTTTGAGATGTTTCATTCATCATTCTCCAGGGGACTACGTTTGGACCTGTTTGATGTCACCTCGGGGCCAGCGTCCGAGGTGCGGCGCTGTCTTCGTTTCCACACAATGGCCTCAGTAAATAGGCTCTCTGGATGACCGCTTTGATAAAGGAACCTAAAACAAACAGCGGTAACTCTCAAGTCCACTGCAGTCGGCTTCCCCATTGCAAATAATACATTTTAAAAAAACTGTTACTTTTATTTTGCATTTAACAGTTTATTCAATGTTCAAACCTATTAACGTTCCTGACTGTCGTGCAAGTGTAAAAAGAAGTTAGACTGTATTAAAATGTAAAAACAAAAACATCGATGAGTTAAAACAAATTTGAATCACCCCCCCCAAGCCCCTCCTCCTCCCAAATTCAAATAAAATGGTGCGCCGAAGCATGTTTACAAGATTTAATTATCCATTATAACATACAAAAACATGATCAAGTCTACCTTCACGTTAATGACAAATGATGACAAATGTGACACGACATGTTGCACACCTGCCATAGGAGAAGGTGAATGTGCGTGTTTGTGTGTGCACGTCTCGCGCCAATGCTGTCACTTCCCCCGCTCGGACGCCAGCTTCCCTCTGCGCTTCCCAGCAGAGCTCGCGGGTCCTCCCACCTGCCCGGAAAGGAAATCACATTCACATCACATTCAGTCCGCCAGCAAAGCCACTCCAAACCGTCACTCGTGCTCTCCGTGATGTCAATAACACAAAATCTCCACGTGTTGGATATTTATGGTAGCATAAATGCTACACATGCAGACGTAAGCCGCCAACGTTATGCGCATCAACACCAGAGGTTGCACCGTGCTGATTTTTACGTCGAAAGCGACTGTCGCCATCACGCCGATGTCGGCGCGCATCTCATTATCTGAATGCGGGAGGCTGCATTTGGCACAATTCACATTGCGTATCCCTTCCTGCTTCCTGCCCTCCCGGCTCCATAATCCCCGCAGTCTCAAATCAAAATGTCCGCCTCTTGACAGCCTGCGCAGGAACAATACATCTCAAGTGTGTGTGTTTTTGTTTTTTTTTTTGGGGTTGGTTTTCAGTGTGTGGCAGGAAACCGCGGGCAAACGCTGCGGCGTTATCCACTCATTCTCCTGCCGGGGGCTTTCCTTGCAGCGCAGGAAATTGTCCACTTTGATTTACTCTGCAAATCTGTGCCTTGTAGTGGAGTCTAAAGCTTATACAATCACACACTACTGCTGACAGAACTAAGTTATCCGTATGACTTTTGGCTATCGGTGTTTGTTTGAGCGGCACTGCATCAGTCATGTCACTTGTCTGTTTTAAAATTGGATTGGCGTTTCAGAAAATGGATTGGTTTTGCCGATCCCACTTTGCTTTGCTATTGGGCCAGCAATAGGATTTTATTGAGACCAGTTTTGCTCTTTGCATCTTTGGCTTGCTGTTGCTTATCATTTTCAGGGTTTTGTCTTATTGCGAGCAGCTTCCCCTGGTCACGTATCGGTAATGATCCAATTAGTATCGGTGCTGTCGCGATGGCCGATACTATTTTGTTGTTCTACTTCTTCCATTCATAACTTTGCTGCTGTGAATTGGGAATTTCTCCATTGCGAGACTAATAAAGGTTTTCTTATCTTATCTTATCTTATCTTATCTTATACCTTTCCTTGTTGATGTACGGGGTAATCGTGAAACTGCCATGACCAAGTGTTCGGCTATGGGTCATAACGGCAAGTAGACAATGCCGTCAGTCATGTCGCCGTGAGCTCCTCTGATAAGGCGTGTGTGTGTGCGTGTGTGTGTGTGTGTGTGTGTGTGTGTGTGTGTGTGTGTGTGTGTGTGTGTGTGTGCGTGCGTGCGTGTGTGTGTGTGTGTGTGTTTGTGTGTGTGTGTGTGTGTGCGTGCGTGTATGCGCTGTCCTGCCAGAAGAAAGCGCCAAGCCAACCCCGCCGGCTGTAGTGGCCTCTTGGGGTGTGCATTGTTTTTCAGTACGCCAGCAAAGCTCGAGTCAAGTCTTTGTGTGGCGGACAGTTGTCATGATATCACAGGGGCGGGACTTTCCCTCAATTTTTCCCATAAGAACAAAAGATTTGCGCCCAGACAGTCTGAGCCGATGCCTCTTTTTCACCATTTTGGCTAGGACACGCCGGCTGTTTTACACTCACACAGTAGCGCATGGCGACATCGATGGTGTGATTTCTAGCGACGGAGGACTTAGTGAAAGTGTCCGCAGCAACTGCGCGCGTTTGCCGTGTTGACGATAGCGTAAGGACAAGAGTGTGGCGGTTTTAATGATTGGTTGGGGTCATTTATGCACTTGAGGGGCACATAGTTTGAAGGGTGAAGGGACCGAGGGAGGTGATTGGTTGAGGCGAGGGGGCGGGGCTGACGACAACAGGTGGACAACAAAGCCCTAAACGGGGGACAGACATGAAACAAACCACGAGAAAAAAAAGACGTAGCAGGAAACAAAATAAAACACTTTCAGCTGGGTCATTTCAGCATGGGATACACTTTATACATAAAAAAGATAAATTAGAAAAAAAACAAAACTCTTCGTCACATATGAATGGCCTGATATGAAAAAGGCCCATTCACGCTCATGTGTTTCGAGAAGGTGAGCAAACGAGCAGCAAACTTCCACCGACAGCATATGGACGACTCTCATCAACTCTCAATCTGCGGATTTCTCTATTTTTGACGTTTTAATCCACCGTTAATCTTTTTTTTTGTGGCGGCGGGGAGGTGGGGGGGCAAAAGCCACTCAAACCTTAGCGTGCGTCATTAATGCCTGTGGGAAAATTAATTTGTCTTTGTTGTTGATGCAGGTCACGAGGGGGGAGACGCGCGGCAGCAACGCTGTGAAATGCTTCACTTCAATGTGAGTACAACAAACGCTTACGTGTGGACACCCATTTGGTGCCCTTTGGTGCCTCCGTTTTCTGGCCACTCTGTCAACACAGAGAAGAAGAGCGCCCCCCACTGGCCCGCACACGCATTACGCTTCCAAGCGCAGTCACTACAAAGATTGGAGACGACTCACTCCTCTTTTTTCTCTTTAAAAGCTTTATGAATTCAGTAAAATAATTATGTTATATTAAAAACAATAGTGCCAATAGTAGCGGAAGTACAGTACTACAGTGCTTCCTGTGAGTTTGTGTGTGTGTGTGTGTGTGTGTGTGTGTGTGTGTGTGTGTGTGTGTGTGTGTGTGGGTGTGTGCGTGTGTGCGTGTGTGTGTGTGTCACCACGCAAAATGAAAAGTGGCTCACTTTCCCCCCCAAAATGAACGAAACAGTTGAACTTTATCTCTATCTTTAAAAAAGGAATTTAAAAAAATGTTCAAAATTAAATGAAGCTGACATTAAATTAAAAAGAAAGCCACTCTAGTTAAAAAAAAATAAAACTATGTCGAATAAAACCAAAAATGTTTCGAAATGAATTCATACGTATAGATATTTTGATTTGTAAGAGCTTAAATAAAAACAATACAGTTGGACAGCGCTTGTCGGCAGCCTTTTTCCACGCGCCCAATAAATGGTGTCATTAGCATACAAAGCATGCAAAATCTTTAATCATCTCCAGACTGACAGTGTGGCCTCTGCTTGCCCTCGGTCAACTTTATGAGAGGTCTATGACTGTAAACTCACTATCAGCTCCTAAAGGGTGGAGTGGGGGGGTCCCCCTGGCCACCGCTAAGCAGTAAATAAATATGAGCCTATTGTATTCTTGTAGGCCCACTGTCCTTGCGCTCCCATGCTGTGCAAACGCACACATACAATGGGAGGCCGGACCCCCGTGTCATTGCCGATCCGCCCCGTCGTCCCCGCGGCTCCTCCGAGACCGCCTGGGAAAGTGAGGAACACGCAGGATGGAGGAAGCAATGAAACGCACGCCTGACGTTGGGCCGTCACTCACGCCCATAGGAAAGTAAAGTTCATTCCGGCTAATGACATACAATGCAGCGCGTCATTTGTCATCATCATCATGGCACTCAGTCACTGAGGTGTTGGGCTTGCACCCCCTAACAAGTTTTTCCAAGACAAAATCCGCCGCTAAACTCATTATTCTTGTCAGGAGTTGTGAGCTAAAATGGGAGTTAGCAAGTCGACAAGATCGCCAATTCAGAAGGCAAAACGCCATAGATGGGCTAATCAAACTGCACCAAAAAAAAAAAAAAAAAGAACATTTGATCATTTTAAGTTTTAATATAAGCTCGTTTCTTAAGGTGAAGCACAGCAATTATTTAAAGTGGTACTTTAAACTGAAAATAAATCAGTTGGCTTTTACTTGAGGAAAAACATTTTCAAACTATTTTTTTTAACGTTGTCTCAAAAAAACATGTTCAGCTATTCTAGCAACATTCTGACTTTATTTTCTGCGTCATGATTTGTTATTATGATATCATAAATATTGTTCCATTTTTTTTCGACCATGAAGCATTCAGGGTCCATCTTGAATTTCTTTTTTTCCAACTGTCAAATAAAACATTGTGACTATATTATTTCACAATTGACCATTCCCTGACTGGGAGAAATGTTTGTGTTGCCGTGTCGCAATGCACTTGGGGTCCAGTTTGCACGTGCGCAAATAACGTTTTTGGAGATGTCCGATTAGCAAAAAAACAACAAGTAAAGTGAACATAACATGCGCATAACAAAACAAGACGTGTGCGGCCTGATTGGCAGCTTATTGTTGAGCGCGCGGGGGTGTTGAGGAAGGCCGGTCGTAGCCCGACTTCCCCGACTCGCTCGCCTTTTAACTTCTTTTTTGTATGATGATGATTTGCCTGGTGTTTGGAAAAGGCCACATTCTGCTACTTGTGTTATTCTTCCTGTGCTACTTGCAGCTGGAAGGACAGGAAGCCAGATCTGGGAAAGTACTTGTATGTATGTCGTCGGTGATTACAGGACAGTGGGCGGAGGCGGGAGGTGAGGGTGGGGGGGCCTCGCTGTGGTTGCCCGCTGTCTTTGCAAAGGCCCTTCCTTGCACTTTCTTATGTCGCGCGGGGGAATTGTGTCCACGCCACGCAACAACCTCAGACGGAAGTCGAAGCCTGACACGGCCAAAAAGTTGATTAATTAATCAGGCAAAAGCCCCCCCACCCCCGCCCCCCTCCCCGCACCCTGATTGTAAATTACGCTCAATGGACAATTCATTAGCGACACCCACGCCCGACTAATAATAACCAAAATGAGGAAAAAGTCATTACGCTATTTTAAAAAAAAAAAGTTACACAAGATTTGCTCTGAGAAAAAAAAAGTGGTTGCCAAGAGTGGGAATGTGACATGATTAATCGCCAAAGCCAGGAAGAAAAATCCTCCCGAGCAAAAGGGTTGCGAGATGAAATAATATATGACGAGTGGCATCACTTCACATGGATGAAGTTGCGAGGTTATGAGGAAAAACGTTCGAGCTAAAAAAGTTATAAAAGGATCAAGTTGAAACGTTACCGCCCCAAAAAATAAATAAATAAATCATCCAAATCCAAAACCGAATCTCATGAACTGGAACGCCTCAATGCAAGAGACCATCATCATATACGAATCTGCCATGACAATGCCCAAAAGCTTCCATTTTGAGATGGACCCCTCCCCCCGTCAAGTCCCGCTCAGTCAGTGAGCGGAGGTGTCAAAGTGGCCACAAAACCGGCAGGTGCTCATTCAGATCGTCGCGCCTGTATGGAAATCACCTCGCGTCTCATTTTTCATGTTCTCGTCTGGGCCAGGTGGGCCACGTCGGCTTTGCGCGCCGCCGCTCTCGTCTGCCTCCAGGACAACTTGCGCTCGCCGTCATCCAAGACAAACATCACGGTGAGCACACACATGCGCACGCACACACGCATCCACCAAGAAAGTCTCCGGACCCTCCTAAAGGAACAAGGCGGGACGCATTTCCGCACTCACTCAACACCCGCATTTCGACATTTTCTTACAGGACATTCTGTTCCATGACATGACAAGGTTTGGTTTTGTGACGTGACACTTCATCGGCTCCTATTACGTGGCGTTACATGACATGGTGTGATGTCACATGACATGTTACGTGACATTGCATTACACTCCATGGCGTGACAGGTCGCTTGACACCGTTGAACAGCGTGACGTGTTACGTCACATGACATGACGGGATGTTATATGACACGTGTGACCTTCCGTCCGTTGCATTACACCGTGTTACCATTGCATGAAGATTTTCAATGACACGTTACGCGACCTGAAATGATGTTACCTGACGTCACGTGTGACGTGTAGTCGCATTCCGTCACATGGCTGCGCTACGTTGCGTTACACCGTGTTACCCATTGCATGACGTGACATGATTTCCAATGACGCGTCACGTGACATGAAATGATGTGACCTGACGTCATGTGTGACGTGACGTTGCATTCCGTCACGTGGCAGCAAGTTACATAACATTATGTGGCGTGACATGTGTCGCCTGACTGTTATTTTACATCGGCGAACGACATAAGATGGCACGTGATATGACGTTACATGCCACGTGGCGTTATGTTGCATAACGTCATGTTACTTGTTACATGTCCTAATATGACCTTGCATGACACTGTTGCTTGAGACTTCAAAACATTGTTACTGACATGTCATGACCGACGTGACATTTCCTGACGGTCGATGACTGCATGACGTGAACACAACACGTTACTTTACTTGACATGACATTGCAAGGCGTTCCGTGACATAAGATCACTTGGTAGCCTCTAAGACGATGTTCAGGACATAATGTCGCCATCCGACGCAAGTTTGCCCTTTCGAGAGTTCCCATGAAGCAGCGAAGGGCCCGCTGGGCTGCTTGTTTCTTTTCCAGTAAGAAAGCGGTGAGCAGCGTGCGTCTTCCTGTCACGGCTTCCTCCGCGTTGGTGCCGGATAAAAGTGGGATGAGCATTATCTCGGGGCCGCAGAACACACGGCTGCACCTCCAGGTCCGCCGGTGCAGGAAGTGACCCCAGGCCTTGGCGCCTAGCTAATTATGGCAGAGCTCAAGAATGTTCCGAGTGGCAAATCTATTTTTAGCTTCAACATAAACTGCCCTTTGGCCTCCTGTCAATATTGGACATGCGGAGGTGGCATTTTTGCCTCCTAATCTCCGAGCGGCAATGTTTAGTGAGGAAATACGCGGGATGTTTGGTGAGATTCCTCGCATTGGTTAGCGCTGATGAAATGTCGATAAGCGCTCCGTTGACCTGTTTTTCGGAGAGAAACGTTCAAGTTGACGGAAAAACAAACCCATTTATGCTGAGTTGAGCCGCCGCCGCTGCTGCCGCGTGTTTATTGTTATCCACTGATGTCATCCTCTTGTTTTTGCTCCAGGAAGTTTCTGCAAGGCAAGCTTAATTGTTGCCAGGGGGCCCAACGTCGGCGCAAAACAAGCGAGAACGCAACCTGGCGCGAGAACGCGTCTTCTAAGTTTAAAATGGCTTCCCTTTACCAAAATCCCGTGTGGCATTGTAGCCAAAGCTACAATGCTGCTGTGTTCATGCGCCTTTGGGCGCTGTCGATCCTTCTTGTGGACGGCCAACGTTAGTTGCCATGATGACCGTTCTTCTTCTCAATGGAACACGAAGAAGAAGAACTTCCGCTGGAAGTGCCTAAGTGGAAAAACGGTCGTCATGGCGATAGTCTTACGGTTTCCACGACAAGGATTTATTCTTGATTTTAGTGTGGCAAGTGTTTATAAGGGCGCCCCAAAACTCGTAAACACGTGTCAGGTTGGAGATATGTGGACTCTTTTGGGGGGTGTGGAGTGGTTGGGGGGGGTCATATTTTTAGCGCCTTTGTGAAATGAAATGAAACAGGAAGTTGGGAAGTTTATGCCCCGCAGGCGCCCTCCCGTTTCCCCCTCAGTGTCAAGTTTAAACACAAGTTTGACAGTTGAATTCAATCTTATTTATTGGATCACATACAAAAACACACATAAACACACACAATATAGACAGACGGGCATGTGCACAGAGAGAGCGAGCGTGGTGCTCGAGCACCAACTCTTTTACCCCGAGTGGCAAGAGTGACCTTTGCCAAGGGATGTTTATCTTTTTTTTTTTTCCCATTAAAAAAAAAACATATATTTAAATATGTTCTCGATCATCATTTCCCCTGAGCATTTAGTTGAGTGTCAGAGAATTTTTCCCCTTGCTGTGGACACAAACGAAATGGGTTTATTGACTGTCTTGATGGTGTGAACAGAAAATTCAATCATACCTTTTTTTTTGTGTGTCCTAAAGACCCAAGATGGGTTCTTTTTAACGAAGCAGTTTCAAGGGTGTGATTCCGTGACAATTTTTGGCGACGGCTGCCTCTGTCAAACATGTCTGTGCGGTGCCTGTGGACGTGTGTGACTAAACATGACATGTTGTATTTTTGTTCAGGATAGCTAGCGTTGTGGTCTGCGGTAGCAGCTGGGATCGGCCGCGTCGGGCCTGACGGGACCCTGCGGGCCCAGGTACTGTTCGAACTCGCTGCTGTCCAGATCATACAGCGTGTCCAGATGCACCCGCTCCAGGTAGACGTCCAGGGAGGGCCCCGTCAAGAACCTGGACTCGGCCTGCTCTTCGTGCCGCTGCTGGCCCGCGAAATGCAGGTGAGGGTCACTCGGGTAGGAATCCTGTAAGGGCTCCTGAAAAAAGGGACTCATCGGGTAGCCCCGCGCGGGATGAACGGTCGGGAAGGAGGCGTGGAGTTGATGCTGTTGGTTGTGGAGCAGGCAGGCCAGGTCGTAGGTCAAGTTCAAGGCGGCGGGGGGGCGCAGCGGCGGCGGGGGCTCGGCTGCGGGCGTCTTGGGGCTCTTCTTCAGCTGCTTCCTGCGGCGGGGGCGGTACTTGTAGTCGGGGTAGTCGATGGTGTGCTGCACGCGCAGACGTTCCGCCTCCTGCATGTACGGACGCTTCTCCGACAGTGACATTGACTTCCACGTCTTGCCTGCGAGGATAACACAAGCACCCACAATCACAACAAAGCGAGGTGAGGTGAGGCGAGCCAGCTTGATTCCGACAGCGCATTTCATACATAAGATAACTCAACGTGCTTCACAACGAGACCCCATACACTGTGTCAAAAAAATAGCCAAAGAGTCTGAAAAAGGGTTTCAACTGCTGCGTTTACTGTGAGGGAAGGTAAAGGAGGAAGAATTATTAATGCCAAAATATCAATAACTATTTTTTTTTTAAAAACAGGTTAATGGGGCGGCACGGTGATTGACATGCTTAGCACGTCGGCCTCACATTGCAGAGGTTCTGGGTTTGATTCCGGCCTGGTTCTCCCCGTGCCTGGGTGGGTTTTGTCCGGGTAATCGTGTTTCCTCTCTCCAAAAAACATGCATGTTTTAAAACCAGTTCAGGGTTTACGCCACTTACTCCCCGAAGACAGCTGGGATAGGCTCCAGCAGGTCCGCGACCCTCGGGAGGATTAGCGGATTAGCAAATTGATGGATGATTGACAAATAATATATTTGGAACAAACAAAAAAAAAAATATTACATAAATAAATGAAACCCCCAAACTATGCCTACAATTATAATCATCATCAATTATCACGTGTTACAACTGCTGTCTTTTTAAATTATTTCGATAATCATAATGAACACAATTGTCATTAAAATACATCAACGAAATAATAATAATAATAATCCAAGCCTAATTTGCGTGTAGGCCTGCGTGTGCTCGTGTGCGTGCGCGTGCCTGACCGAGAATCTTGCTGAGGTCGGTGTTCTCCAAATCCGGGTTGAGCTGGGCCAGCCGCCGCCGCTCCTCCTTCGTCCAGATGATGAAGGCGTTGAGCGGCCGCCGCACGCGCTGCCCCGACTGGGGCCCCGCGCACTTGTTGGCCCCCGCCGGGCTGGCCCCTTCTAGCGTCTCGTCGCGGAGTGCCTGGCGCGGGCTATCCGGGGCCGAGCAGGCGGAGGCGCAAGTTGTGTGCAAGTGACGCATGCTCAGGGGCGTCGCGGGGGGGGTCGCCGTTACGGGAGCCCTGGATTTATTTGGGGGCTCCGCCAATGAGACGTTGGCGTGGAAGGTGCGAACTCCAGGTGAAGCCGCGTTAGGCACGCCCCCCCACCCCCCTTCCTCCACGTCCACCAGCAATTTGCGTTCTTGGGGTTCGGAACGTTTTCAAAATAAACGCGTCCTTCATTATTTGTACTCACGGTGCGTTTTTTTTCCCCAAGATTTGAATTTCAAACTCAATGTTGAAATTTCTTTTCGTGCCTAACACGCTTTCGTTCATATGTTTATTTCTTTTCGGATAAATCCAATTAAAAAGAGCGTTTAAAATAGATAAATGATGTGTTTTTCTTTAAAAATAATATACATCATGAATAGCACCGTTAAAATGTGGATGTGTAACATTTTCTATTTTTTTTTCACGTTCGCTTATATTGAATGTCAAAATTTATTGCTAATTTAAAATAAAAATTACATTTGAATTAATTTCCCCATTACAATATGCGGTTAAGTCATCCATGTATTGCTCATTTTTTTAACTTATTTTCATTTGCATTCTTTTTAAAATTATGTTCATTAATGAAATGCAAATTTACCCGTTCAGCGATTTGAATGACAGCAACGTGCGGTTCTTTCCTTTTTTCCATTTTCTATTTTTCTTTTTGTAAATGTGTAATGCTCATTATTTCCTTCTCATCCCCCACCACGTGTTCATTTTTGCATTATGCACGAATGAAGCCTGTTTTTGAAGGCGCCTTCTTACCTTTTTTTTTTTTTTTTTTTTTTTTTTATTAATCGAATCTTTTCTTTTGCCGTTGAAGTGTGCTGGAATCCAATCAATAGGTCCTGACAGTATTGATGGCTGTACATCAAAGTGTGCGCGTGTGTGTGTGTGTGGGGGGGGGGTAGTTACTAATTACATTGTGGCTCTCAAGACGCCCCCCCTCCCCGCCCCCCTTATCAGGCGCGCGGCACTGTCTTGTTCCATTTGGAGCAGATGATGAAACGCGCCTGTCAAATATTTGCGCTCAGCTGATAGATGCACACAAAAGGGGATGATGATGATGATGATGACGATGAAGGGTTATTCCTCACGTGAAAAGGGAGACGACCCGCAAATTCAAGACCCCCAAAATGTGCTCGACGAGCCTCGAAAGTGTATTGAAGGTGCAGCAGCCTCACAGAAACCAGCTCGGCCTTCTCATTTTTGAACATTCGCAACTCCCCCCGATAAAGAAATAAATCGAGAAATAAATAATGGAAGTACTTGCTGGTCGCCCTTTGAAACGTTTTTACATCATCGTTTCAATTGGAATGTTTTTTATAAAATTCCATCACTGGGGGGAAAAAATGCATATTCTAAAGTGGTAATATTGCAGCATGCTGTCCTGTCAACGTCGAATGATGATTGCAGGAGCCCCGCCCCCCCCCCCACTCCACTTCCATTAGGGGCGAACAAAAGCTTGCCTGCATGACACCTGCCTGTGCAAAAACCTCCGCATGCATTTTGCACCTGCGCCTCTTTTATTTTGTCCGGTGTCCGTTCGAACTGACGTGACGTGACGTCACGAGGCGAAGGTTTCAAACGCGCCACAAAAGAAACCTGCGAGGTTCGTGACGTCATCCGCCCAACAGACGCTCGAGTTTGGACTTTTGCCAGAAGAGGCTTGATGTGTTCAAGGCTCATCAAGACAAAATACGTCTGATTGGTTGCGGGGGGGGGGGGGGGGGGTGGCGAGAATCCACATCGGTCGTGTTGAAGGCCGCGCACGCTCTGACGTGCCGTGAAAGACCCCAAAATGCGACGAAGTTGCTGAACGAAATGGCTTCAATCAATTAGGCACAGCGGGACCACACCGAGGTTGGTTTCGGCTCACTACGCCCCCCTGCTGACCGACACACGTCGCACAAGACCAAACATGCGGAGCTCCAACGAGATTTTTTTTTTAATGCGAGCAAGTTTGAATGGGCTGCACTGCAAATAATTCATATTGCATCATCGTTTGATTGATGGCAATGCGGATGAGGAAACACAAGTCGACCGGCTGACTGACTCGTGTCCATTTTGCGGTTTGGCTCAGTCCTTGACTTCATGTTAGCAACTTTCATATTTGCTGCAAGGTGGAGGAAGATGATTTGGCCCGATATTACTGTACACAACTCTAAAAGTTTCATGTAGTGCACGTCTTGGGGGAATTACAAGTTATCGCCATGTCAAGCGGCATGGACTGATTTGGAGGACATTTTGGTTTCCGGAACTGCAAGTTGTTCCGCTTGCTTTTGTGGATGACTTGAAATGTGTTGATGCTCGCCGACATGACCTTGGTGTTCACTCTTGAGTTTCAATGTGAATCGTTCAGAGGATGTGCACACTTGTGCAACCGCGCGATCGCAGTTGTTTCGGCTTAGTTGTTCTTTCGCAATTGATTTCTTCGGGTGGGGTGTGTCGACTTTTGATAGCATGGGCCGTGTACTGTATTTCTCGGATTTTTAACTCAAAAGCACGTGGGACATGTTCTTTTGACTTTTGTGGCTGGCTTATTTGGAATGTTTGGACCCCCCCCCCCAATCGCTTC
>NW_017805564.1:332727-339601 GCF_001891065.2 Hippocampus comes
ACCCCACCCCACCCCAAATGCCCCCCCCACCTCTCATTAAACGTTACAAGGCATGTGCGTTAATGTTGGTGTGTCAAATAACAGCGTTTCGAAGGGAACCAAATGTGGTCCCTTGACTGCTCGCATTAGCAGAAGCATGATGGATTGATTGAACGTAACGTAAAAAAATAACGTAATAACATGGAATTCTTTATTTTTTGATTAAAAAAAGAAATCAGATCAATTACAAAATGACCATAAAAATTGTTCTAGATGAAGGCAAAATATCGAATGATTTATCAGTTCAAAAAATAAAATATGTAAATGCACAAACGTGATCGTACTTTTTTTTAACATAAAATAAAAATAAGATGATCACCAAAAAAAAAAAAAAATCCTCCATGGATCGTAGGTTAAAAATGAATACATTTTTGAAATGCAAGCTTGTGTAACACAAAATGAATAGTGAAAAAAAATCAAGAAAATGTTTTTAAAATCACAAATGCTTTTACAGTGTACGTGAAAATATTCTTTAAAATAATTAATTTCAATGACGATTAAAAAAAACAAAACAATGAACGGCTTTCTGTTCTACCTGCATGTCGTCGTTATCTGCCTCGTGGAGGCGTGGCGCCATCCTTCCTTTGCAAATGAGCAAAGCCCACACCGGGCTTGCTCGTTCTCGCCCCAAATGAAGCACGTCTGGACGCCTTCTCTCCGATATCGCCACCGCTTGTGTGCAAGCGGCGGGGCCCGCGCCACCTCGGAGCCGCCATTAAGTGGCCCTCGACAGCCGCCAGACCCGCAAACAAATCCTCCCGCTCGCTTGCGTTCGTTAGTTGCAGAAAATGTCTGCCGGCTAATTAGCTGAGTGTGAACGGGTTAGACACAGACATTAGATTAATGTGCAGTCACAGAGAGCCACGTCGCCGTCTAACGCCTGTCCGAAACACCTCCAAACATTGCGACGGAATATAGCACAAGAAAAAAAATAAAAAGGTCATATTGCGCACAAGTAGAGGTACAGCAAGTTATCGATTAATCGATTGTCAAATCAAATCGACGGCTATTTCTTTCACATACCGCTAAGTGGAGGTGCAACAATTGACTCGCCCACTAAACTCATCAATTATCAAAATGAATCCACGGCGATTAGGATCATCAATTTAACGGCGAAGATTAATCCTCGCCTTTTCAGACTCTTTATCAGTTCTGTAAATACTCTCCGATTTCTGTAGTCCTCGGTGAAAGCAGGCGGATCATCTTCCAATTGCCAATATCTGTTTTCACTTTGGAAAAAAAAAAAAATTGCTGATATTCTGACGACGTCCATAAAATGGAAATGCAAAGGCCTGGAAGTCAAAGGATGCCCAAAAAAAAAAAAGTAAGCAAAGTGAGCCTTTCGATAGTTGAAGTGCAAAGGATCTGCTGCTTTGAAGATAAAGGAATCTGCTGCTTTGAGGAAAAGCCAGCCCCCCCGCCCCCCCACCCGCCTGTAAACAATGACTCGCGTTTTCTTTCCTGCACTCGGATTTATTTGATGTGGTAAGGATGCGGCCCAGATTTGTCCTCAGCCCTAACGCCACTTAAGTGTCACATTTAACCACGAGAACACACAAAAAAAAGAACTTTTCTCTTGAATTCCCTCCCCCCTAAATCTGGCCTGGGCTTGTGACTGGTTTGGCTTTGTGTAAGGAGCACAATGTGAACACACAAACATATGCTTCCTTCGATAAAAAAGCATCAAATAGGCCATTTATTTTTAGCCAGCCTGCCATTTCGACCAAATAAACATCACACCCGAGTCCCTTTCCCGACTTTTCACGTACACCGCCAGAAAAAAAATGGCCACATTTATACTTTTAAGGCTCTAATAGCTTTTTTTTTCATACCAATAAGCGTTTATTGAAAGTACATTACAGTGCCCAGTGCTGCTTTAGGTTAACACTACTGCTATTTATCTCTTGAAAGTGAATTCCGTGATTCACATAATGGAAAATATATATACACACACTCAGTATGTATGAGGCCGTACTTCCAATTGTGTTCCCAAAAAGACGTACGCGAAGAAGCGTGTGACGCAGGATACAGCTGGCATCCGTCTTGTGACTCATTTTCAAAGTTGGAAGTGGCACACGTCACTGGCATCTGTTTCCTGTTTTCATTCTTTCCACTCGTCTTGATTTCCTCCTTGCTCACCTGTTGCACTCGGACCGTTTTCCCCTTCATTCCGTTCCCGGAATGCATGATTCCAAGACATTTTGTCATGAGCAGCAGGCTCCCCAAGGTGTTCCCCAAAATGAAATCTGTTGCTTTCTTCGCATTCTTTTAATGTTTTATCCAATGCCATCGGCCAATTTGAACTCTTAAACAGTAATACTCTTGCATACCACTAGATGGAGCCCATGAATGCACTTTGCAAACGACTGTACTGCCTTGGCACATTTGATTTATTCAAATTATGCATTGGATGAATGTTCACAAACGACATGGCATAATTTATTGCAAATTATTTGGACTACTCGAGCTTGCAATTCACAAATGTCCACTAGGATGCATAGTATTTCAGTAGCTTCTCATCTGAAGGCTTGAGGATCTTCTTCTCGGCCATGTTGACTATCCACCCTGGTGAGAGTCCAAAGAAGAGTTGCCGCACGTCCTTGCGGGCAGCAAGCATGTCGTACAGTCGGTCTCGGGAAATGTCCGGCAGTACGTAGCCGTACTTGAGTGCCAGGGCGAGGCGCGCCTGCTGGACCTCGTCAGGGTCCGCCAGGTAGCCGCGGTTGTTAGGGTCCACGTAGTAGGGAAGCATTTCCTCGCCGGGCAGCATGCGTCTCGGGATGGGTTGACCGCGCTGGAAGAAGGGCACGGGTTTGATGAGGATAGCCAGGCTGATGGGGTCGTAGAACGCGCTGGTCACCACGCCGCCATTCCTCTCCACGGCGGCGATGGCTTTCTCGGATGCGCGCTGGACCTCGATATTCACTTTGGCCGAGAACAAGTCGGCGCCCTGTAAACACAGAAGAGCATGTGAGGCGTTGTGAACGGTGACATCTGCTGGCAGGCTCCAAAGTCACAAACAAATTTTTAAAATGCTTGCATTGAAATTAATATTCACTTTGATTTCTTGACCAATTAATTCAGCAAATCTTTATATGTATCCATCTCTCTCTTTCTACACAAACAGAAATTCTGTCATTTTATTCAATTATTTTAAAAAAATAATAATAATCTGAACATATGTCATCTGGTCTGTCCTCCCTAGCCAACGTAAGAGAAGTGCAGCGTGCGCGGCACCTACTTCGTCCACCAGCTGCACGCCGAAGTCCCTCTTGAGCGGCTGCACAGTGACGCCGCGCCCGTTGACCAGCTGCGTCAGGTCGATGGGCCGTCCCGGGTCCACGCGGCCCAAGTCGATGAGGTACTGAAGGCGCCTCAGGGACAGTGGCTGGTACTGAGGACGACGGCTGAAGCGGCACAGAAGAACATGCGACAGCCAAAACACAACAGGTTGGTTACCATGTGATTTGCTGGGGTGATTTCATGTCTCCAACGAGGATTTTGCATTGCAATTGGAGACTTTTGGAGGGACTTTTTTGCAGTAGCAGCCACAGGAAGTCAGGCCAAAAAGAAAAACCTACATAACATTTATAAATCTTAGTATCTTTTAAAATGATTTACACTGTAATAAAATAGATCATGTAAATCCCTTTTAATTTGTTTTATTTACTTGTGCATGTTTTATTTATTTGTGCATCTGTCTGTATATGTAAGCGCCGTCGTCTTGATAAATGCATGGAAGTCTGCAGGTGAGTAGCTAATCCATCCAGTTTCTGAGGAAATAATCTAATCTGTATTTTTTTTATATGCATGTAGTACCTGTGGCCTTCATTGTAACCATACTTAGGGATGACCAGATAGAAGGGCGTCTGTCCGCCTTCGAAGCCGAGCCGAGGGCGATTGCCTCGCTGCCGCTCTCCCTTGTGTCCTCGTCCGCTACGGTTGCCGCCGTGCTGCCCTCTGCCACGACGTTTCTCCTGAAAATATAACAAAAGACGAAACAATTCTAGGGAGAGGGTCGGGATTAGCCTCGCGAGCTAACCTACTAGCCGATGTTGGCAGTCAGAGACCGGTGTTAGCATTCGCCAAGCTAGTTAGCGTTAGCCGACGTTGTCGGTCAGAAACTAGGGTTAGCATTAGCCACGCTAGCCAGTTAGTTGCCACACGGTGCGAAAAAAAAGATGGAACCGTACGGGGTGCGTGGCGCCGGGTTCGGGCCTGAGGTTTTCCAGGCTTATGCGCGGCATATTCCGCAAGGCTTCGAACGCTTTGCCGCCGGTTTTGTGAGGGAAAGACATGATTGTTATGATGCTCCCAAGTTCGTTTCACATGGTTCCGTCCAAACTTGACGACCCTTCCTGTAGCCAAGGACAACCCGGATCACGTGACGACGGTGGGCGGAACTCAGGAAGTGATTGTACCTCGCAAGAAATCAACGTTAGGAATAAAAAAAAAATTAAAAGCTCTAAAAATACATTTTAATCACGTTTAACTCTTAAAGTAGTGATCAAAGCGTCTCATCATCTGACTTTACGGTGAGGTGAAAGACTGGAGTTTCAAAGAACCAATCGGGGTCTTGTCTTTCTACGGCTGAGCCAATCATAAAGTGGAAAAGGCGGGACTTTCTTTGCCCTCCCCCGATGTCGTTAGTAGTGTGTTTCGCGTGATAGTTTTTGCATTGTGTGTGGTGTTTTCATCAAACGCAGGAAATCTGCAGTGCTTTTTTTGCAGTCGTCCATCAAGCACCTTGACATTTCGCTTCCATATTTGGTTTAATAATCGGCTTCTTCACGGGTACGTCGCGTTGTTGTATGTGCGGTAATAATATGTCGGCGCCTCTACCTGCCATCGTGCCTGCTGCCCGCAAAGCCACCGCGGCGGTGAGTCGATAATCCCGACTAGTTTGGAACTTGCAGTACATGCAGCCTTCTGCTGCTTTCATCATCGTAAAGCTCACCTATTTGCAGCAGAAGCAGCAGCAGCCCAACAGGCATTTAGCCTTCAACTAATTGTCATTGCAAACTTTGCAGGTGATCTTTCTGCATGGCCTCGGTGACACGGGGTAGGTCACCTTTTTTTTCAGTTTTCATTTCGTTGCACTCTCATCAGCACAATGTCATGCATGTAGATTATTGGTATGTGCAGCAAAGATTCGAATGTCGCTATTACCATAAAAAAGAAAAAAAAAACAAAAAAAAACAGAACACAACTCACATAAATCTCTGTGCTGTGTAAAGTTGTTTTCATCTTCGTTGCACTCTCATCAGCACAATATCATGCATGGAGATTATTGGTATGTGCAGCAAAGATTCGAATGTCGCTATTACCATAAAAAAGAAAAAAAAAACAAAAAAAAACAGAACACAACTCACATAAATCTCTGTGCTGTGTAAAAGTGTTGTGTAGGTTATCCAAAAAGTGTACTGTGTAATTACTGTGTATATGTTTGATTAGATGTAAAGCATTTTGTGGTTTCTTTTTACCCCCGCAGTCACGGCTGGGCAGAAGCATTTGGTGGATAAATCTCTGTGCTGTGTAAAAGTGTTTTGTAGGTTATCTAAAAAGTGTGCTGTGTAATTACTGTATATATGTCTGATTAGATGTAAAGCATTTTATGGTTTCTTTTTACCCCCCGCAGTCACGGCTGGGCAGAAGCATTTGGTGGCATCAGGATTCCACACGTCAAGTACATTTGTCCACATGCGTATGTTTGTTTCGAAATTAGCATGCAACTTGACAGTATTTTTTTCTTTTCTCACTATATTTGTCATGGTGATACTTCGTTCAGTTTTAATGTTGTTATTATTATTTTAATCTCCAGCCCAACCATGCCTGTCACCTTAAACATGCGAATGTCCATGCCTTCCTGGTAAGTGGATGCACATGAGTATATGTACAATATATGAAATGCATGTTTGCATGTAAAAAGAGTCATATTGCCACGGTTGTGTTCAGGTTCGACATTTACAGCTTGAGTCCAAATGCGGAAGAAGACGAATCCGGCATCAAGAGAGCGTCAGACAACCGTGCGTCCATTCCTTCAAAGCGATGTTATCGCGTTGCATTCATGGAATCACGTACTTTTGATTCACCCTCAGTTAAAACCATGATTGACCAGGAAGTGAAGAATGGGATCCCCTCCCATAGAATCATCCTGGGTGGATTCTCACAGGTCAGTATGAAAAATGATTCCCCCATGTTTTGAAATCCACCGGAGGTGACGCATTTGCCAATTTCGACCACAGGGCGGTGCCTTGTCGCTCTACACGGCTCTGACCAGCCAGCAGAAGCTGGCCGGGGTGGTGGCCCTCAGCTGCTGGCTTCCTCTGCGCAACGCCTTCCCTCAGGTGGACACGCGCGGTTATTTCAATGAACGCGTCCTTCTCCTAACGGTTCTCCCATAGGCGGCGGCGGGCGGCGGTGACACCAACAAGGACGTGACCGTGCTGCAGTGCCACGGCGAGGCCGACCCACTGGTGCCGTTCTCTTTCGGAAGTCGCACACGGTTATTTCAATGAACGCGTCCTTCTCCTAACGGCTCTCCCATAGGCGGCGGCGGCGGCGACGGGCGGCGGTGACACCAACAAGGACGTGACCGTGCTGCAGTGCCACGGCGAGGCCGACCCGCTGGTGCCGTTCTCTTTCGGAAGTCGCACTGCCGAAAAGCTGAGGAGCCTCTTGGGCCCCGAGAAGGTCCTCTTCAAGGCGTATCCTGGCCTGCCCCACAGCGCCTGTCCAGAGGTCCGCACCAAATGTATCCTGTAGTCCAGGGATGGGCAACTGAAGGGGGGCCTCATTTTGTCCATTTGTTCACAAAAATCAGCTCACTCAAAAT
>NW_017805564.1:339677-346080 GCF_001891065.2 Hippocampus comes
CCTATTTTTGGTTTTCCTTTTTCTCTTTTTTTTTTTTTTTTTTTTTTAACAATTATTATATTGCAAAAAGAAATTGCATTGCAGCTTACTGTTAATTAGATCATCTAAATCCATATTTGCCAATGCGTTGTTTAGGCTAATTTGAAGTTGACTGATTCTCTTATTTTGACATTAGAAACCGCAAATTGTCAGTTTGACTCAGTGTTAACATGCTTTAAAAAAAAAAAAAGAATGAAAAAGAAATTACATTTAAATCCCAAACCAACTTAAATCCATATTTCCCAGTGCGTTGTTTAGGCTTATTTGAAGTTGAACGGTTCTCTTTATTTTGATATTAGAAACTGCAAACCGTCAGTTTGACTCGGTGTTAACATGCTTTTTTTTAATGAAAAAGAAATTACATTTAAATCCCAAACCAACACCATTTTTGATACCTTATCGACTGAAAACAGTTTTGACCGATATGAAACCTGTCAATCGAAACAACGTGATTGTGCTTTTTATTTCACTGCTTTCACACAAACATTTCACCCTGATACACTACAACTATAGCGGTGGCCATGTTTCTTCACGTCGCCTTTCCTCTCCTCATAGAAAACGACGCAGATCACAGTATCGAGATGCACGGCCTATACTGTATATCAACAGATGGAACTACATAGATGGAACTAACTACAGTGTATATTGCTATTTATAGGTATCTCTCTGTCCAGATAAGATAGATCGATCATCTGTGTTATTATATTCAGAAATGTAAGCTGGAGAAAAAGCTGAACAGCACCAAAGTCATGTGGCACCTGTCGGGATGTACTGGAAAAGTTGTCCCCGTGTGGAAGATGTTGTCCCAAAGGCACACTCCGTCTTCTAAATTGCTAAAAGATAGCGAAGAATGGCGGCCCCTCCCGGAAACAAGTTAGAAAAGTGCAACGTAAAGCGCAAAGGAGTGTAGAAAAATAGACATTTGTGGGCAAGCCGGGGTTTGCGGGATGTACAACTAGAACTTCCTTGGGACACGTGCCGCCTTTTTTTTTCTTCTCCATTGAAGCTAATCGTGAGTCTTCTATGGCTTTGGGGGAGGCGTCGCCGGCAGAGGCTCCTCCAGACTCTTGAGCAAATCGGTGTAGGCGGCCGAGTTGATGTAGCGCGGGTACGAGTCTCTCTGCATCAGCGTGTAGATCTGCTGCTGGGCGTCGTCGAAGGTGTGCGAGGTGGGCTCCAGCATGTTGCGGTTGATCATGTCGCGCACGCGCGAGTCCAGGCTGACCTGTGGGGAAACCAAGACCCGTCTCGTCAATTGTCAGTAACGTCTCCAGTCTGAGGTTTTATTGCAACAATGGACCCTGCACATCATCGTCCATGGCTTCGGCATTCGTAATGTCATAGTCCAAACTACGGCCCGCGGGCCAACTGCGGCCCACGGGTTTGTTTTTATTGGCCCGCGGCAAATTCTGAAAATATAGTTGAATATGGCCCGCAGGTGGCGCTTGAGCTCAACTCTGTTGAACTTCTCAGTTTCAACACTAGATGGAGCCAGTAACGGAAAAGGTGCTTTTCCACTAAACAAAATTACGCAAAGAAAAACATTGACCACGATTCACCAGAAATGTCAGCACCGAAGAAACGAAAGATAGCAAGTGAGTGCAGAAGATGTGTCAATATGTCACCTCTAGTGTGTGGCCCGAGTCTTTGCTTATTTTTCTGTATTTGGCCCTCACCAAAAAAACTTTGGACTCCCCTGTCATAGTCTCTCATGTAATTGATAGCATCTCGCTACATAACATCATCTGTAACATAATCCATGACATCACCATCATCCAACTTCAGCGTCACAGTCTGTAATGTCGCCGTCCGTCACATCGTAGCATGTAACGCTGCAGTCTGCAGCGCGAGGACAGTCACGTCGTCCGTAACGTAGTCCCATCGCGTCATTTCTCGCTTCAGCGGCGGTAACGTTGAAGTCTGTAACGTCGTAGTCGGTAATGAAAGCACCTGTAACCATCGTCGTCCAGCCACATCTCATCTGGAACATCACTGTCGGTAGCATCGCCGTAACATAAGTTATCATAACATCCCATCAGCGGCATCGCTGTCCGCGATGTTCCCGGTAGCACCTGCAGGACTCGCCCGTGTCATCCTTGTAAGTTAAGTCGCCGTCCGTAACGTTGCTGGCTGTAGCACGGCCATCTGTAGGGTCGCCGTCACTCTTAAGGTTGCCGCCGCAAACATTTTCACGTTATGAGTGAATGGCTGACGAGTGTGGCGCACGCAGGGTTTCTTTACCTCCTTCGGGGAGAGGATAGAGATGAAGTCCTCGTATATTTGCCGCACTTTCTCCTCCACCACCGTCTTGTTGGTCTCTTTCTTGAGCTCCTCGCAGGCCAGCCAGAACATCATGTTCTCCTCGCTGAACTCGGTGCGCAGGAACTGGCGGAAGCAGCCGCGGCCCGCCGCGCTCTTCATCACCTTCTCGAAGGACGCCGTCCAGGACCGAGCGTCCTCCAGCGTGGGCTTGGGCCTTCCGCACGACAAAATGGTCCTCAGATGACCCCGTGAGGTGCACGTCTACTCCCCAAGTGGCTCTTACCTCTCTTCACAGCTGTTTGCAGCGTCCATCCTGCGATCGCAAGTGGACCTCTGGAATGTCTCGTCTTCACCCCGAACAGTTAAACTGGAAGAAAGGAAATGTTTGTCACCCTTGCTGGTTGTCCACTGATGGCAGAATTTCACTTTTGACTTCAATGTGGGAATATTCGGGGTGCCCCTACTCCATTGTTTGGGGTTAGTTGCCCTTGAAGATGATGGACAGGCCATAAGGAAGGCCAAGCCTGCGAATCTTGTGGAGATGCCCACCAAAAAATCAGGACCTGTTGATTCCCGATTCTGAAGTCCGAGAGCAATTCACGCCTATTCAGAACCCCGAAAGAAGGTCGAGGGCGCACTTCGTCTCCATCAATCCCATTCGAGCGCCGAATGGCGGCCAATTCGTCGATGGTAACAGTCGTCGTACGTCGTTCCAGAGGGAACGCCTTGCGCCGCGTAAATAGCTAGAAGGCACGTCATTAAAGTGTTCGCAGCACCTGACACCAGCCCTAATTGGTTTTGCCGCCCCACTTGGGAACGACACACCAATTAAGACGACGCCCCCTCGCGGGACCGTAACCGATTATGCAGACGTGCCTCAAGGGCGGACGTAAGTGCTCCATGATTCCAAAAACACATCACGCCTCAAAATTTCAAACACATTCATGAAATCTATCTTTTTGTCTTTGTCTTTGCATGTGCCTATTCAGCCAGGACGTTTGCAAATTACATTTTGTTCTTGGTTACTTCACCTGAATTAGTCAAGGTTGATGAAAAAACAAAACAAAACACGAATTGCCTAATTGTAGTTCAAATAGTATTCCCAATGAACGTTTCATTAACTTTTGTCTTCGTTCCAGAATGGCCAACCCTCGTTTTTTTTTTTGGAGGTTACCAGGAGCAACTGCAACAGCAGCACCAGCAGAAGCAGCAAGCGTTGGAGGCGTTTCCGGGGGCGTTGGCGGGGAAAAAAAAAGACAACGCCACAATTAACTCACTCCGACGGCCGTGCAATATTAGTCACAGCTGCACCCCCCCGTCCAACTCCCCCCGCCCCAACCCTTTCCTTCAATGAATGGATGCAGCCTCCTCTTCGTCACTCAATCTGGCGACAAGGCAGCATCCATCTGCACCTCCTCATGAACATGCACGTCGCCATATAAAAGCACCAGCATTAGCATTTTAAACGCTAGGGAATATTTGCATTCTAAACGCTCGTTCTGCGCATTCGCCTTGCATGCAAATACAAGTAACCCTGCAGCCTGGCTTTGGATGTTGCATTCGCACCAATCCACACAGCAAAAAAAACAAACATTCAATTCTCCTTTAAACGCTCTCCTTCCCATGTACAAACAAACTAAATGTAGCAAATAAAGCTCTCCTTGTATATACTCACTGTTTCACCATGAATGCCAGAATGCAGGTGCTGTTTTTTGCAGCGGGGGAGGAAGGGGGTTTTGAGGGGGCAGTCGCGCATGCGCAAACGGGAGCAGGGTATTTTCTTTTTCAGGCTCTCCAGTTGCCTCAATATAATTTAACTGACGTATAAAAAAAAATCTGATAACTATGACCATTTTGTTTTCATAGACAGTGCAGCACAACAAAAGATAGAACGTGTGTGTGTGTGTGTGTGTGTGTGTGTGTGTGTGTGTGTGTGTCTGTGAGTGGGCGCGTTTTAGCTCTTCGTTGTGCTGTTGAGCCGCAATACTTAAACGGCCAGCAGAGGGGAGAAAAGCTCCGCGCACAAAAATGGTTGCGACTTCTTGCAGGTGGCAAATCACGACAGTTCAATGGCGTACGATCGAGACAGATGGCACGTGGAGCGTTGTGCACCTTTGTAAGTAAGAAATGGAAGAAATTAGCCAAGTATCAACGTTTTGGAGTTGTGTCTTTCTTAGCAAGCGGCCCTTTTCAAGTATAGCTTTCTTATCATGCCAATAAGACTCTCATCCACCCATCGTCCATCCATGCAAGCTTGATGTAGCTTGCTAGTTGGCTTGCCAGAATAGCTAGCCTATTGTGTTTATACAGTGAAGGCAGGGAGGCTTGGCAAATTTCATTTTGAGACCTGTCATGTTATTCGTGGAAAGATTTAACTATTTGCTTGTTTTGTGCCCAGGCCAAACAAAGCCATGTAAGTAAAACTTTGGCACCAAGTTGTGTCTTCTTGGAGCCATGGAGCAACTGTTGGAGTCAATTGAAGAGGTTCATTTTGATAAAAGTGGTGCTTTGCCACCATCTTGGTGCCAAGGAACTATGTGGAAGTGGTTGAGGAGTTTCATTAAGGGAATCCATCTTGTTGCATCTTCAGGGAACTGGGGACTTTTGCCATTCATGGCAAGGCTTAGTTGTGTGTGTATCACTGAGTGGAAAGCATAATAATATGAGGAATAGCAAAGTAGTAGTCAGTATTTGCATGGTTTCGGAGTGCCCTTGCGATTCTGGTGCCTTTTTTTTGTCTGTTTGCCCTTCTTCTTTAAGCGTTTTATGATATGAAAGTGTTTTGGGATCAAAGTTGTGACGCTTGGCCTTGGGGCTTGGTGACTTACCTCAATCGTGACAGTGGCTGCTGTAATATTTCAGAAATGTTTGCTAGCAGGGAACCAAAACATCAATGTAGCACCAGATTTCATTTCAGGAAGCATCAATCCAAAACCAGATTTCATTTCAGGCCTCACATGGCCTCTGAACTTAAATCGCCCCCCAAAAGTCGACATTAAAAAAAAAAGCAACAACGACAAAAAGAGGAATAAAGTAAAGACGAACTGTTGCTGTCTTACCACAGCAATATTTCATGCCTGCTGGTGGCGGGCAGCCATTAATAATACAAAACAGCTTGTGAGCCGCAAGATGCTAATATGCCCACCGTTGTAAAACATGGTCAAGATGTACCAGCCTGCTCCGAAATACGCGAATAAATCTACCCGTGTGTGTGTGTGTGTGTGTGTGTAAGGCATTTTGGGCCGAAAAAAAGGCCATGTATATATAGTAAGGGGTTTTCAACTGAAAAAAACGACTATGTAGAGTAAGGTGTTTTGGGCCGAAAAAAAAAAAAAACGAGCATGTATAGGAAGGCGTTTTGGGCCGAAAAAACCCGACCATGTATAGTACGGCATTTTGGGCCGAAAAAAACGACCATGTATACTAAGGCGTTTTTTGCCGAAAAAAAGACCATGTGTAGTAAGGCGTTTTTATCCCAAAAGAACGACCATGTATAGGAAGGCATTTTTAGCCCAAAAAAAACAATGTATAGTAAGGCGTTTTCGGCCGAAAAAAAGACCATGTATAGTAAGCCATTTTTAGCCTGTTTTTTTGCCTGGAAAAACCAAACATGTATAGTAAGGCGTTTTTGGCCGAAAAAAAACGACCATGTATAGTAAGGCGTTTTTAGCCGAAAAAAACCGAACATGTAATATATAGTAAGGCGTTTTTAGCCAAAAAAAACGACCAACTATGCGAAGGCGTTTTAGCCCGAAAAAAACAACCATGTATAGTAAGGTGTTTTTAGCCGAAAAAAATCGAACATGTAACATATAGTAAGGCGTTTTTAGCCGAAAAAACCGACCATGTAAAAATAAGGCATTTTTAGCCTGTTTTCTGCCTGAAAAAACAACCATGTATAGTAAGGCGTTTTTAGTGTAGCCCGAAAAAAACAACCATGTATAGTAAGGTGTTTTTAGCCGAAAAAAATCGAACATGTAACATATAGTAAGGCGTTTTTAGCCGAAAAAACCGACCATGTAAAAATAAGGCATTTTTAGCCTGTTTTCTGCCTGAAAAAACAACCATGTATAGTAAGGCGTTTTTAGCCGAAAAAAACGAC
>NW_017805564.1:354401-355087 GCF_001891065.2 Hippocampus comes
CGAAAAAAACGACATAGTATAGTGAGGCGTTTTTAGCACGAAAAAAACGACATAGTGTAGTCAGGCGTTTTTGGCACGAAAAAAACGACATAGTATAGTAAGGCGTTTTTGGCACGAAAAAAACGACATAGTATCACAAGGCTTTTTTAGCACGAAAAAAACGACATAGTATAGTGAGGCGTTTTTGGCACGAAAAAAACGACATGGTATAGGAAGGCGTTTTTAGCACGAAAAAACGACATAGTATAGTAAGGCTTTTTTGGCACGAAAAAAACGACATAGTATAGTAAGGCGTATTTAGCCGAAAAAAACGACATGGTTTAGTAAGGCGTTTTTAGCCGGAAAAAAAAGGACATAGTATCACAAGGCTTTTTTAGCACGAAAAAAACGACATAGTATAGTAAGGCGTTTTTAGCCAGAAAAAAACGACATAGTATAGTAAGGCGTTTTTAGCCGGAAAAAACGACCATGTATAATAAGGCGTTTTTAGCCGAAAAAAACGACATAGTATAGTAAGGCGTTTTTAGCCGAAAAAAACGACCATGTATAGTAAGGCGTTATTAGCCAGAAAAAAACGACATAGTATAGTAAGGCATTTTTAGCCCAAAAAAAACGACATAGTATAGTCAGCCATTTTTAGCCTGAAAAAATCGACATCGTATTTTCAGGCATTTTTAGCCCGAAAA
>NW_017805565.1:0-1206 GCF_001891065.2 Hippocampus comes
TATGAGATATTAAAGGGTTCATCATGCTTTTCAACGCTTCGACAAGGTTAAATTAAGCTCACCAGTAAAGCTAGAAAGACGTAACTCTTCATGAGTCGTGTACGTGTGCATCTACGGCTAGTGGCAGTCAGCTAAATGTGTTTCAGTCGCTTGTCAGATCTGCCTAAGTCTGAAGACTTGGTCTCACACCTCCAATCCTCCGTCAAGTTAACCAAGTGACTATGTTCCTTCCTTGATTATGTCCGTGTCATCTGGAATCTGGATTTTTTTTTTAAATGACTATAGATGGCCCCTTTAACAAAGTTTCTTGAATTCACAACAGATAAAATCACAGTAACCCAAATTGGGTGACATGGCGAACCCAACGCTGGGTCCAAAAGAGACAGATTCAGTGCTGTGTTATTTAAAATCAGGTCGCTTGAGCCCCTCCTTCGATATCACTCTTAAATCTCTTATCCATTGGAAGAGTAGGTCCATACCATTTCTGCCTATTTTTTTCCATGGAAATTTTCTGTTCACGTTTTACAAACGTTGAGTTCTTCAATTTCCTCCATCCTATTAAGACCAGTGATATAAATGGAATTTCATTGGCAAAAATTTGGGGGGGAGAAGGAAGTAGCGAAAGGCGGCCCGGTAGTTGAGTGGTTAGCCCGTCGACCTCACAGTGCAGGGGTACCGGGTTCGATTCCAGCTCCGTCCTTCCTGTGTAGAGTTTGCATGTTCTCCCCGGGCCTGCGTGGGTTTTCTCCGGGTACTCCGGTTTCCTCGCACATTCCAAAAACACGCATTGCAGGCTGAGTGAACACTCGAAATTGTCCCAAGGGGTGATTGAGAGCGCAAATGGTGGACGACTGGTTAGCGCGTCGGCCTCACAGTGCAGAGGTGTGTGGAGTTTACTTATTCTCCCCGTGGGTTTTCTCCGGGTACTCCGGTTTCCTCCCACATTCCAAAAACATGCGTGGCAGGTTAATGGAACACTCTAAATTGTCCCTAGGTGTGATTGTGAGCGCGGATGGTCGTTCGTCTCTGTGTGCCCTGCGATTGGCTGGCAACCGGTTCAGGGTGTACCCGGCCTACTGCCCGAAGACAGTTTGGATCGGCTCCAGCACGCCCCGCGGATCCGAAAATGGATGGATGGATAGAAATAGCGAAAAATGATCTCGAATGACAAAAGTACAACAGACGATGATGATTTGAGTTCTTTTC
>NW_017805566.1:0-714 GCF_001891065.2 Hippocampus comes
CGCTTCAGATTACGTAAAATGAGATTTCAAGACAAAAGTATACGCGTTTTTTTTTATGACATTCATTTACTCAGTTCGTCCATCTTCCAAATCTAAATTGTATATTTATTTTGGTGTATATTAGTAAAAAATATATAATAGTAGCAAAAAGAGTGACTAATGTTAAATACAACTGCAATATTTGGGTTATATTTTTCCAAAAGTGTTGTGGGCACAATAGAGAAAACCAAGTAACAAAACACTGTTTTAAAATGAGACTTTCTATATTCACGAGCAAACGTTCTTATTACTTTAACATTATCAAACAATCTTAAAAAAAATCACAAATAAAAATTAAAATTCTTGCTCAAATTATTATTACTGAAACGCATTGGTGTGAATTATATTTTCTATGCATAAAGCACACAAATTACAAAAAACACACACAAATCTAGAATCACATTTAATTTATTTGGACAATATTGAAACAAACTTTACTGTTCATCTGTACAGTCGCAAGATTTTTGTTTGGACCTCAACCATGGCGGCTTTTTATGTTTTCTTGCATTATTCATCAGCCTCCCTCCATGGTTTGGGCATCACCTTCCCAACAGGGGACAGATTCCAAGTGATTCCCGTCTGAGTCACCACCTGTAAGAAAAAGGAAAAAAAGCGTGCTCTCACGATACTTTTATCATGACTGGAGGAAATCAAAACCTGGATGGCACTAAATTT
>NW_017805567.1:0-558 GCF_001891065.2 Hippocampus comes
GGCGCCGATCAGCCAAATCCGCCATTACTTTCCGATGCACAGATTCAATTTCTCCAGTTGATAACCATCATACGGAGACGCTCCAAAACCGCATCCATTTGCGGTTGAGCTCAGTCATCACTTGAGTCTGAGTGTTGTACATCCGCGCCGTGCCATCCCAAAAAGACTGGCAGCTTCTACTTCCAATAAAGCCGCTCCCGTCGGTTGAATTTTGCGATAGATCAGGAAACTGCTAACACCAAACAGCAGCATACCTGCAATTAGAAGGCCGAGAATCTGCTATCAGAAGGCCAATAATGTAGATGTCTTCCTCCTCCTCAACGGACAGTATTGACAGGCACACCATTCTCCGCTTCCTCCAGGATCTAGGGTATACCCGGCAGCCGAGGGGGAAGCAGGCTCCCCACTAACTGCTCTTCTCGTCAAAAAAATGTTGTCGATTGCATGAAGAGACCAGCCAACCAATTCAATGGTTTGTTTTTAGGATGAAAATACGGTGGGGGCTAGGATAAGACAGCACAAAGACAGCACATAGACTGAGTGGCGAGCAAGGGGAGG
>NW_017805568.1:0-1390 GCF_001891065.2 Hippocampus comes
GAGAGAGGACTACTCTTGGTCGGTAAGGAACTCTTCAAAGGTTGAATGAGTGTTTGCGCGCCGGGTCAGACGGAGTGGTCTTTAAAGCTGTTTCAAGCCCTGAGCCATAATAGTCCCGCAGATAGACAAAGTCAAGTCTTTAAAACTATTGAGGGCAGCGGTGTCTTGTACGTACTTAAACTCCGCATTTATAGAGAACAATACCTATGTTAAATATACTCAAATAAAACGTGCTTCAAGAGTTACTGTGTAATTAATTGTATGACTGGAGGTTCGCTACCTCATCCGAACAGGGAATTTTGTGTGGCAACCATCTGAGATGCAAGAATTTCCCGCCACCTTGGTGGTGGTCGACGGTTGGAAATTACCTCAGTCGGGGAGATTGTCACCCTGTTCAGGGGAGAAGTCAGCGTAGTTACCTTTGGTTGGGGGTCGGCGGTCGGCAACACGCGGCTCCAGAGCCGTATGCGTCTCTTTAGCGCCATGTAGTAGCTCCCTGGATCTCTATAAAAAATGTTTGAAAATGGAGAAAGGAATTAATTAAGAGGGAAAATTATTTTTTTTTGTCTTCAATATGGTTTCTGTTGGAGTAAAAACATGACACAGACATTCCTAATGTTTCCCAATGCTGTAAAAGTGTGTCGAATAAATATTACATTTCAACGTTTCTAGCCTGCGACACACACTTGAAAGGCGCTTATAAATAAAATTTATTATATTATTATTATTTCTATCAGCAGGCAGGTGGCTGTTGGAAAAAAAAACTTAAAAAAACGGCGATTCATGTACAATTCACAGTGTACTGGCAAAGTGAATCTGGAGGGTCGTGAAAAGCATTTTTAAAATGGTACATGTGAGCTACGAGAGTCAAAAACACTGACATGCCTCCACGTCAGATCTTGACGACGGTAGGTAGGCATACATCTGTGTGTTGTGTATGCGCGGATCGATCGCGGTAAGTTAGTTGAACGAAAAGTAGATCTTCGATCAAAAAAGGTTCGGCACCCCTGTTCTACAGAATGCACTGCACCAAAAAAATTAATCATGAAGGCTCATCGTGTAATTGGAGCAAACTTGGTCATTTTGATAGGGGGCTAATAGAGCTCAGATAGATATAGATACATGTTGCTGCTACGGAAAAGGGAGAGCTGTGGTGTTGTTTTTTTAAAACGTATACTTTATTGATGCTTTTAACAGTCTGGACAAACAGACACGTCTGCGTCCGACTCCGTGCCTTCTCTCTTCCCGTTCGACTCGAGAGGCGATCAAAGACAGCCTTCGAAAAATGGAAATTAATGATGACTTCAGTCACACAAAGAAAAATGAAATTGTGCACCAAAACAGAAAATCAATGCAGGAAATCACAAAATAAATTCTGTGGGGGCGTTTG
>NW_017805569.1:0-1224 GCF_001891065.2 Hippocampus comes
TATGAGATATTAAAGGGTTCATCATGCTTTTCAACACTTTGACAAGGTTAAATTAAGCTCACCAGTAAAGATAGATTGACGTAACTCTTCATGAGTTGTGGATGTGTGCATCTACGGCTAGTGGCAGTCAGCTAAATGTGTTTCAGTCGCTTGTCAGATCTGCCTAAGTCTGAAGACTTGGTCTTACACCTCCAATCCTCCGTCAAGTTAACCAAGTGACTTCCAATGTTCCTTCCTTGATTATGTCCGTGTCATCTGGAATCTGGATTTTTTTTTTAAATGACTATAGATGGCCCCTTGAACAAAGTTTCTTGAATTCACAACAGAGAAAATCACAGTAACCCAAATTGGGTGACATGGCTAACCCAACGCTGGGTCCAAAAGAGACAGATTCAGTGCTGTGTTATTTAAAATCAGGTCGCTTGAGCCCCTCCTTCGATATCACTCTTAAATCTCTTATCCATTGGAATAGTAGGTCCATACCATTTCTGCCTATTGTTTTCCACGGAAATTGTCTGTTCACGTTTTACAAACGTTGAGTTCTTATATTTCCTCCATCCTGTTAAGACCAGTGATATAAATGGAATTTCATTGGCAAAAAATTTGGGGGGAGATCAAGAAGTAGCGAAATGCGGCCCCGGTATTGAGTGGTTAAGCGCGTCGACCTAACAGGGCAGAGGTCGTGGGTTCAATCCCGGCTCCATCCTTCCTGTGTAGAGTTTGCATGTTCTCCCTGGGCCTGCGTGGGTTTTCGCCGGGTACTCTGGTTTCCTTGCACATTCCAAAAACATGCATGGCAGGCTGAGTGAACACTCGAAATTGTCCCTAGGGGTGATTGAGAGCGCAAATGGTGGACGACTGGTTAGCGCGTCGGCCTCACAGTGCAGAGGTGTGTGGAGTTTGCTTATTCTCCCCGTGGGTTTTCTCCGGGTACTCCGGTTTCCTCCCACATTCCAAAAACATGCGTGGCAGGTTAATGGAACACTCTAAATTGTCCCTAGGTGTGATTGTGAGCGCGGATGGTCGTTCGTCTCTGTGTGCCCTGCGATTGGCTGGCAACCGGTTCAGGGTGTACCCGGCCTACTGCCCGAAGACAGTTTGGAGCGTGCTGGAGCCGACTCCAGCACGCCCCGCGGATCCGAAAATGGATGGTTGGATAGAAATAGCGAAAAATGATCTCGAATGACAGAAGTACAACAGACGATGATGATTTGAGTTCTTTTC
>NW_017805570.1:0-777 GCF_001891065.2 Hippocampus comes
AGGTGCTGGATGTTGGTGGGAATGTTGCGGGGGTGTTGGATCTCTGCGGGCCACCATCTGAAAACAGCGCAGCCGTTATGGAGAGATGAGGAAGGTTTTGGGCAGGGGGGAAACGTCGAGGCGTCCACGATGCGGCCCCCACCGGTAAGTTCCCAGTTTGACCCAGATGATGTCCCGGTATTTGGGCTTCTTGCCCGCGCGGCAGTCGTTGCAGAACCAGCTGCCGTCGGGCATGGCGATGTTCAGGCAGTCGGGGTGGAAGGCGGCGGGGCCAGACCCGGAGCACAGCAGCTGACCTCCTGCGAGGTGCACACATTTCACCTTTTTCTTTTTTTTTTTTTAAAAATACCGGATTTTCCACACTATGAGGCGCACCGAAAAGTCTTCCATTTTCTTCAAAGCACACAGCGCGCCTTAAAATCTGGTGCGCCTTATGTATGGTCATTACGGTAATATGTCGACCCCAAGATGGCGCCTTGCTGGAGACATGCTTACGTTCTAACTTGCTGTTGGTTCAGTGAACTGTGTCGCTGCTTTACTAAACTCAAATACCGCTACGTCTTTGTCCGTGTCTCTGTGCATTCTCTTCCGTTCGCCTCGAGAGACGTTCATGACCGCCTCAGAAAAACGTAAATTAACGATTCCTTCAATGAAATCACGAAAATTGAAAGTAATGCATCAAAAATAAAATGAAGTGAGGAAATCACAAAATAAATTCTATAGCCCCCCCTACAGAATTTATTTTGTGATTTCCTCGTTTGTGAATACAGTACACCA
>NW_017805570.1:19864-20778 GCF_001891065.2 Hippocampus comes
TTTTTGGGGGGTGGGGTGTATGTGTGCATGTGTACCTCCACTGGTCCTTGTTATGCAGAAAGGAGTTGCATTGGTCAGGTAGCCTGCTATCATTCGCCATCGCCTCTAAGGTTACCAGCACCTGTTTGAACTGCGGACGCTCCTGTGAATGTTGAAACAAAATTTGTCTCGCATTATTTATGACATCACGTTCCATCCGTTAGCCTATTTATGACATTGAGATATGATTCAACAAATGATGCGATGAAACTTAGTTTACCTTTGGCTCAGCTTGCCAGCATTTCCTCATCAGCTCTGCAAAACTTGCTGGGCAACTGCTGGGGATGGTCAGCCGCTACACAAACGGAGACAATCATAAGCATTGATAAATTGGTTAGAAGAAATTATTTGGAGTTAGGTTCAGCAACAGGTGGATTTTTTTTTTTTGTTTTATAAAGCGTCATCGCTCTCGGCATGACTCAGTTCTGTCTGTCTCCAGCAGGTGGCAATAGAGGGTCGTACCTTCCGGTTCCGCACCTGTTTCCCATCGTGTCATCAACTCTCGCCTGTTATAAGGGACTGTTCAAGGCATCGCCTGCTGTCTGAATATTCACCTTGCTCAGGGCTCATGTCCGCAAGCGCTTATTTTCTTGACCTGCATCGTTCTCTGTCATAGTCGAGGTTTCTTTTGAGGTTCTCGCTTATTGTGTTATCCTCGGGTGGTTTCAATTTTTTTTTCTCCTTCATTGGCTTTTCCTCTTTTTGTGACAATAAAATCGTGTTTAAAAAAAAAAAAACTAATTTTTTTTTTTTTTTTTTACTAATTTCAATAATTATTTTTTTCCCCCACTTATTTCCCCGATTTTTTGTGGCAAGTTGAATGTTTAGCAGCTTTTTTTAAAGGTTTAACCAATTATTTTGTGGTCGTACGTCGC
>NW_017805572.1:0-761 GCF_001891065.2 Hippocampus comes
CAGATGATGTGGAGAGTCGAGAGCAAAATAAAGTGTAGTATTTGATACGGCAATTGTGCGAGTAATCCACAGAGTCTATAGCAGGGTTCGTACGGGTCCATAAAGTTCATTAAAATCAATAAAAAAGAAGTTGTAAAATTATGTTCTTAATTGTCCATAATTTTCAGGGAAATCTTTTAAAATCCATAAAAATCCATAAAAATTAACCTGTGGTGTTCATTTCATTTGTGTATGTCATTTTCCCCACCCTTCCAATTCATAGTTTTGTCGGAACATGCAGGACCTGGTACCCGCTCTGCTTTTTCGCCGTCTCCGATTAGATTAGTTCCGACGATGATCACGTGATCACTTCGGGTCATTCCGGGAAACAACAATAGACTGACGACATCCTAGGGCAGTGAATGGATGGTTTGGTTGCCGGCTCGGCAAACAATTACCGTTATTTTCTGGAAAAATCTATTCATCGAATTTATCGATCTCAACAAGTGACAGACAAATATGTAGCGACGCCACTCGAGCGAAGCGCGCCTTAGCAGTCGATAGTCCGCTGCTCGTCGAGCGAAGCGCGCCTCAGCAGTCGATAGTTCGCTGCTCTCTGCTGTGTGTGCGTCAGCTAAGCAAGGCTGTTGTTTCGGCTAGGCTATCTTTTTGTTGTCGTAGATCAAAGCGTATTTGATTTGTGACGTCGGTTGCTTGGTTGAAACCAAAAGGCGTGCGCGTGCGTACATGTTGGCGCGGACGCACACACAGCAGAGAGCAGC
>NW_017805574.1:0-443 GCF_001891065.2 Hippocampus comes
TAATGAGGCTTTTCAAAATGTATGATTATTGTCAGAAGGGTAGTCGCCAAGTCCGTTTAATGGCCAGCTCGAGTCAGTCCTGGTGGCTACGAACTTCTTCCGTAAACAGATGACAGAGTGCTCGTTTCAACCATCAAAGCAGCCAAAGCCTTTCTGTACCCTTCCCACTGATCTGTGCCTCAAGACAATCCTGTTGATTGACGATATCTTTTTTTTTTTTTAACTTCATGCTTGTTTCGTGGTATGCCCTGCACTCTCAACTGTGGGACCTTATATTGGCAGGGGGGTGCCCGAAAGGGCCAGATAGGCTCTAATAAGTTAAATTGTAAAAACATAATGCACCTGAGCTCAATTTTAAACTTCATGGCAAAGGCTGTGAACATTTGTGAAAGTACAAGAAAACAAAACAAAAAAAAAGAACACATTTCCATTATATAATCAGA
>NW_017805576.1:0-1117 GCF_001891065.2 Hippocampus comes
CCGGGTACAGTTGCACATAGTTCCATTGAGGAACATAGTGACATGAAAACAAAAACAATCTGTTGTCCTTCACATCAACTTACTTGCCTCATGGTCCAGAAAAACATATGTACTGGTACTGAAAACATCTCCTGCAACTATATTCCATCAAGCCATGATGTAATATAGTTGCTGGGGGTGTTTTCAGTACCAGTCCAAAAGGAATCAATACACATTGTCATACTAATGTAACCCAGGCTTGTTCAGACTGTTATTTCATTGTTATTCTTCTGTTAAGGTGATATTTATTTGCGATAGTGCAGTTTCCGATGGACCGTGAACGCACCGCAGCACTCAGCGCGATGACTTTTGTTCACAAGCGAGAGAGAACTTTTGAGCACAGGGGTCGCGTCGCCCGCAGTGACCATATCAGTCGCTCGTAGGCCAGTTATAAAAATAGACCTAATCACGAACTATCACTGTCTAAAATTTGATTAAATAGTGTTGCCATTCTTTTTGAATTGCATTTACAGTGATGTAAATTAAGAACAAAAAGTATAAAAAAAAAAATACCGTATTTTCCGCACTAAAAGACACACTTGATTATGAGGCGCACCTTCAATGAATGGCTATTTTGTAAATTGTTTTTCATACATTGGACGCTTCAAATTATCAGGCGCAATCTACAATGCCTCCACTAGATGGTGCTACGCTCCTTCCATTCAACTCGAGGCGTCCGTTCAACTTGAGAAGCGAGACGTTCATGACCGCCTCTGAAAAATGTATATTAACTATTACTGTCCTTAAATGAAATTACGAAAATTGAAAATAATGCATCAAAACAGAAAATCAAGTGAGGAAATCACAAAATACATTCTATATCCCCCCTACAGAATTTATTTTGCGATTTCCTCGCTTGATTTTCTTTGTGGTTTCATTGAAGTAATAATTAATTTACGTTGGGAGCAGTGGTGCCACTGGGTGATGGCAGAACGTCAGGAGTATCCAAAGTAAGCCAAGGGCGCCGGGGAGGTTTTTGCGCCCCATGTCGAGGGAGGAAAGCCGGTGTAGTGACAGCTGGATCGCATAAGCTACCGGCGTTTGCCCGTGGACTAAGTTACGATGGGGGTTTGATTGA
>NW_017805578.1:0-2443 GCF_001891065.2 Hippocampus comes
GGGTCCAATTGTGTTAAAGCTCAGCTTTAATTATTCTTTATTCACCATCCTTTGACAAACAAAGCTCTTCGTTAGAAGTACGGAAGCGTTTCCCCTTTTTTGCCGTCTCACTTGGGTTAAAAAAAAACAAAAAAAAACCCCATCAAAGCGTACAATATGAATTGGCCTGGATTAATTCCTGTTAGAGTACAAACATGTTGTACTTGTACTGAATCCAGTAAATTAGTTCGATATTCGACGAGAGGTCATTTTCCAGTGTTTTTTTATCAATATGTTGTTGTGAAGGTATTTATGATGAGATCGTGTTTATTTTTTTGTCCTTCAGGAAAAGTCACCACCAGCAAAAGGAAATACATTGTATCCTGCAGCATAAATGTATTTGACATGCTAAAGAGATATTTTCATGCACACGAGCAAACAAAGTAGTTTGGATACGGAAAAAAATATATATATTTTTTTTCTTGGCTGCGCATGACAATCAAAGCAAAATTTGCAATTTTTGTTGCAATTACATTTTGGCTAGATGGTAAGAAGAAAACGTTTTCACCAAATATGACAAAATGAAACATTCTATGTCGACAGAATTCACTGTACAGTATTACCAACACAGACTTTCTGTCACTTGCCATTTAAGACGTGCAATGTCGTATCTTGACCACAAGAGGGCAGATAGCTCCAAGGCAAAATAAAGAAAAGGCAAACCTGCACAATCAACAGAGATCTTTGCAAATGTAAAAAAAAAAAAAAAAAAGGTTTTTAATGTAATGCCTTTACTAAGATGACGATGTCATTGAGGTATTAATGTAAAAATATTTTTAATATTGAGGTTGTAGTTCAAACTACATCACAATGAAAGCTGCTTCTAATAATATAACCGCACCCCTCTTGTGTAGCTAAAGGATAGTATGAGATAAAAACCTTTAGATATATATTTATTTCCATGTTTTGTTGTTTATTTGTATGTTTGCTGCATACGTAAAACGACTCCAAAGGATTTTAGCCAGCTTTCAGGTGGAGTGAAGAAAAGTGTTGACGTCCATCATGATAGTGGGACAGCCTTATCACTTTTGTTTACATTTTCTTTTACTTGTTCGTGCAGAATGCGCAAATATTACTGTTATGATTCAGGCGTATGGAGGCCATTTTGTCATCTTTCAAAGGACATCCTTTTAATATTGCTTTTACTGGACCACATTCTGTTTTGATTTCTCGCGGTTACTTTGCAAATGTTCATCTTCCTCTCTTCTTATGTCTTGTCTCATTGTACCTTTCCCTGTATGAAAGAAACAAGAACGAAACTGCAGACAAATGTCTTTCTGCATTGTTGAACATTATTTTTTTCTACGTTTTTTTCTGTGGTGGAGGTTGAAATAAATTGACAATTTCTAGAATATTGTCGTAAATTGACTTTTTTCGCCACCGCGCCTCCACCAACCTCCGACACCCAGTTCTGCACGGTTTCGTATGTTCTCGTCTTTTCTGTGTTTTAGTCCTCACTCCTCTCTTTGAATCAACATTCACACGAAATAAAATGTCTTTTCAGAGGACTGTGTGGCTATGTGTGGGCCGGAGACACATTTTTAAAATGGTTTAACAGCGCTCCCACACAAAAGGCGACGTCGTCACGCAGAGCCTTTTCAATGATAGCAAACACTAGAATCAACAATCAGCTACTGGCACTGAGCCTGCCATCAACCAATCAGTGGAGGAATTTTTTCTTTTTGTCAAGCCTCTCGAAATGCTCTCGCTGTTGAAAAGAAATGACATCAAGATTTGACTTGTGCCAACATCACTTATGTTGCTGAACGTGTATCCTCTCCATGCCACCCTGTGTGTGTGTGTGTGTGTGTGTGTGTGCGTGCGTGCGTGTGTGTGTGTGAGGAATGACTCATTGCCTGTTTCTCATAATCAGTTTTCCCCGAAAAGAGGTGTCTGTGGAAGGCAATTTGCTGTAGGATTTAGATTGTTTTGTGAATAAAGGCCAAGGGATTTCCTGACTTATCTGCTTTCATGTGGAGCTCAGAGGTCCCACTCACCATCAAAAGCCGTAACACTGAAGGAAAAGTGCCGTGCGAGAGGTCAGTCATACGTTTAGATTGCCTCTTAAAATAGATTAAAGTACAATGTAACACTACGAGTCATTTCATTGGATTATGTTCACTTATTTTTGCCTCGGACATTGTCTTCTTCTTCTTCTTCTCCTTTCGGCTTGTCCCTTTTCAGGGGTTGCCACAGCGAGTCATTAATTTCCATCTTTCCCTGTTCTCTGCATCCTCTACTCTGACTCCAACTACCTGCATGTCTTCCCTCACGGCATCCATGAATCTCCTCTTTGGCCTTCCTCTCTGTCTCCTACCTGGTAGCTCCATCTCTAACATTTTCCTACCAATGTATCCCCTGTCCCTCCTCTGTACATGTCCAAACCATCTCAGTCTGGCCTCTC
>NW_017805578.1:3816-7042 GCF_001891065.2 Hippocampus comes
CGCTTTTGTCCAAACACCCCAACGAGCAAGAGTTTTGTCAAGTACTGTACACTTTAAACCCTGATTTCTTTGTCTTGTTAAAATCAAGATATTTGCGAGGGTGGCTTTGCAAGTACGGTTTTCATGATGCCAGGGTAGTGCTAGCGGTGGCTGCGCCAAATCAAAAGTGCTACAGAAAAGGGATCCATGGTTTGAAACATTTCTTTCAAAGACATCAACAAATGTCGGCTGAGCAGATGTTGCCATGGCAACCACCATCCACCGCGCTCCCGCCTCATCTTCTCTCCCCACCCCCTCTCGCTCTGCTCCAGACGGCATATGGGACCGAGGTCGGATATGGTAGGGGGGAGGGGCATGACTGAGTGACGGCCCCCCATCATGCTTTGCGGTCGGAAGCAGGAAGAAGCTTGAATGAGATGTAAAGATGTTGGATGGAATAATGGTGCAGGAGGAGACAGGATGTCCTCCACGTGCCATCCAAGGTGCGCCCCCTCTCAGGGTGAGTCTTCCCTCTTGTGACTTCTGAACATCACATCGGGCTGATGGAGCTGGTGCACTTGGCAGGCGCGAGGATTGAAAGAGACGATGATGATGATTCACAATTCCCAACTCCAAAAAATGCTTCTCCCGAGAGTATTGTGGATGCTGGGCATGTGGTCCGAATGAACAAGCTGGTCATGGCGCATCAAGATTTCAGAATAATCATCATTTTACACTCTCCTTTCTCTCTGAAAATGGAACTGATATCATTAATTGTGTGTAAATGAATATTATTCTTGATTAAATTTGATTAGTTTGTTCACCGGTTGACTGGTTGTACCGAAGGTCAAACTCGTTAGCGTGCATGTAGTCATTGTGTCTGTGTGAGCTGCAAACACTCTTGACAGGCTGACATAAATATTGCAGTTCAGTCAAAAATTGACTCGTTAAACCTCCTACACAAATCTAATGTGTCATGCAAATGAGGACAAGCCCCACCTACTGCAAGTGACCAAGCCAGTAGAAAATGTTTGCTCAAAGGGCTGCTCTTAGTTCATTCACTCAGTAAACACAACAGACTTTGTGTTGCGGTTCGACTTCTCCAGGTGAGTACAAGTGCGAAGGGGCAATTTCATTGACTTTCGGAGTAAGCGTGTTTCAATGTTACTAATGGTTTATAAATGTGTTATTAACATGGTATAAAGCATTGTTAGAAAGAAACAGTATGGGGTACCTCCTGCATGCTAAAATAAATAAGCCTTGGTTCAGCTTTACTGCTTTGACAGTTTGCTAGATAAAGTATCAGTTCATTATGAAAAAAACACGATTTGTTTCGCACGTTGCAACGAGGCTTCCGTTTGCCATCCACAAACAGTAAGATTTGATGAAAATCCTTTCAGGTCCGCAAGGCGTATCCACTTGCCAAAACACATTGCCCAGAACTGTTGTACATTGTGCCGTACAATTGTTGATTAATTATTTACAGACACTTTGACAGTGTAGTTATTCAAACAATTGATTGCAAAATGTTTGCAGGGGAAACATATCCGAAATTGCTACCTCATTTATACATGACAATAAGTTCTGCCCCCAAAGTTGTGAGCCCCACTCGGGTCCTTCACATCACATGATGACGAGCAGGACTAATTGCTTTGAGGGGAACAGAGTTCGGCCATTGTTTTCATCCTTGACGTGGTGATCAATCTTACCGCTGCTTCCAAAATATTATCCATCCAAATCACAGAGCGAAATAGTCACTGAACTTTTTCCTATCACGTCTTGAGATCTACAGTCAACCTGTAAAAAAACAAATCAAAAGGCTTTCACGCGATCGTCACGTCACATCTCTGCCGCCTCAGCATTCATGAGTACTCAGAGCAACTGAGGAACGGACATGCTAGGAGTTTATTACTGGCTACTTCCGTGCCTTAACAGTCCTTAAGAGCTATACAACACATTGCGTAGCACTCTTGTGATCGTTAAGATAAAGGATGACAATTGCTGCTCCTGAAAGCAACAAACTTTTAAATGCAGCCCACATTTGGGATGTCGTTACATAGGGCAACATTTAGGGAATTATCAAGATTCACATCAACTTTCTGAAGTGCAATTTTTTATTTTATTTCTTTTCAGGGATTCGTCCCAACTAATCAAACTTTGTTAATTGGGCAACGTTTAAAAAGAGAAGCCAAGTTCCGGCAAATAACCCAATCAGTAACAACAGGTTACAAAGACTGCAAGTTTAGAATGGAATGAAAAAGATATTTTGGTGTTACTCAGGGTCACTCATGTCCGAAGATATGATATGACATAATATACTGCATCCATAAATTTTATTCCAATCTGGGCCGACAACAAAGTGTGACCTTTGTACTACTTGACTCGGCCTGCTTGTTTTTGCTTTCAAGATGGACAAATAGCAAAAAGATTTAATCTCTAACACCACCTTTAAAAATGCAATGCCCCTTATGTCACTAAACACACTGACACAAAAAAATGAAGGCAGTGCATTGTCGAACCCTTTTCTTCTTTGGAAAATGATGAATTATACATTAAATGACTGCTATATGTTCACTGAACACCCAAATACTCTATATGTTTTGTCAAATATTTAATACTTTAATCCTAATTTGTGATTTGGGCCAAATTTGACCGTTTGGGATTTAAGGGTAGCATTTGAGTAGCAGAATTTATAAGGGGCCAAATTAGACCCTGTGGGTTCTCCAGGGTTAAATTATGTTCGTAGAGTAAAACTACATATAATTTTTCATTTATTTTTTTAATGACATGGCTTCTCGACCTTAGCAGGTCGACCTCACAGTGCAGAGGTCGTGGGTTCGATCCCGGGTGCAGCCTTCCTGTGTGAAATTTGCACGTTCTCCCTGGGCCTGTGTGGGTTTTCTCCGGGTACTCTGGTTTCCTCCCACATTCCAAAAACATGCATGACAGACTGTTTGAACACTCTAAGTTGTCCCTCGGTGCGAGTGTGAGCGCGGATGGTTGTTCGTCTGTGTGTGCCCTGCGATTGGCTGGCAACCGGTTCAGGGTGTCCCCCGCCTACTCCCCGAAGATGGCTGGGATAGGCTCCGTGACCCTTGTGAGGATAAAGCAGATCGCAAAATGGATGGATGGATGAATTTCTCTATGTCTTGCATTTTCACCTTTCGCGGGCAGGTCTGGAACCTATATCCGGAAATAAATGGGGATTCACTAAGGTCATCTGAGGGATGAATAAAAAAAAAAAAAA
>NW_017805579.1:0-1135 GCF_001891065.2 Hippocampus comes
GCTCAAGGTCAGGCCACAAAAAAGGCAGAAAGTGCGGAGAATACACATTTGCGGATAAAACCCATAAATAGAAAAATACGGTACTGTAATGTAATACGGTACTTTTACGAGGCCGTCATTTTTCAGATAATTCAAGAAAACCAAAATCATGAAAATACTCCGATAATGACGGCAAGGTCCTCCACTCCGTTCCAGTCAGCTTCGTAGACATCTTGCAAAGTCTGAGACAGCCGCTTCGATGTCTCGTGTACAGCTGTGGAAATGGGAATACATATCGGATCACTGTCCCATTTTGCATCCGCAGCACTCGGTGCATTAAAGTCACTTTGTTTTCAAGGGTTGCGGCAATGTTTCGCCCACAATGAGAAGAAGGTCAAACCCACACTTGCTTCCTGACCGGAGCTCACGTAGTAACAATTAACAATAAGCAAACCAGCGGTTAAACCGTTTCGTAAAAACAATATCCCAGAGGCTGAGGCTGTTTTTACTTTTCTCTGAGGCAACGCAGACATGATTGCAAAACAAGCCGCAGGCTCCAAGAATAGTTCAAATTCACTTCCCATTTACTCACTATCGTCGCATTTCAGCCGAACGTCTCCGTTTGTTGAAAGAATGGACTGCAGATAAATTAATGCTCGGGAAACTTGCCTTTCACAGCACTGTAGTAGGCCTTAATATCTTTAAGCAACCTGCTTCCATCGACCTGTGTGCAGACAAAAATAAATGAGAAAATGAACCTCCATCAGTTGCAAGATAGGCACTAATGTGCACCTGGTGATTTATTTTCAAACACTTGCAGGGAGAATACCTGTATACTGTATTGCAAAGCACTCTTGTCATCTAACTCGGCTAATACAATCACGGCCAATTAATTCTGCAGACCACAAAGTAAAAATAACTCGTACAAATAAAAAGTAGCTAGTGTGATTTAACTTCACATTGCACCAAGGTATCATTTGAGCTTTTGTTCCGCCAAAATCAGAATAAAATGTTTGCAGAATATCATCACACACACACACACACACACACACACACACACACACACACACACACAGCACTACTTTGATAATACACAATAATGTACAAATACATACATACACATACATATATACATACACACACACATATATATATA
>NW_017805580.1:0-14995 GCF_001891065.2 Hippocampus comes
TTTAAATCAACATACTGTCGGCCTCCTTTGGTAATAATTCGAGCTTTACCTGCCATGAGTCTCCCCAAGTCCAAGCCCAAATCTCTCGCAATATTTCCAACAAAAGAGCCTTCCGCCTGCTCCTCCGGTATGGAATAGCGAGCCTGTCCACTCGCCGAGCGCAGCTCACAGAGACAAAGAATGGCAAACAGTGTGCGCCATCGGCCGATGACGGCGGGCATCCACACACAATCCATCGTGAATTAATAATAGATATATAAAAACACAAGGATTGATGCCTCAAATAAAATCAGGTGATCCTCAAACCAAAAAGACAAAAACAAATCCAACAATCCGCCGGACTAGTCTCTTCAAATGGTGAGCCGTCCGTCGTATTTCTCGGCAACGCAGTTCTCAAGGAGGGGAAGACTTAAGCACAGAGTCGTTTCATTCATTGACGTGTCACTAGCGGCGCTCAGAGTATTTTCTCAGTAGTGCAACTCAGCATCAATGGCGCATATATAAAAATGATATGGTGTGAATAACAAGCGTGCGTGGGGAAGCAAATATGAAGAAGAAATGCATGAGGGTAAAGAACTTTGACCTTAGTGCTGCAGTAATGTAAACTTCCTTGCGTTAAGTCTTCAAGACCAAAAAAATCTTAATAACAGTCAAAATAAATACAAGGTTATCAGTTTGACCTATGACTTAACAAAAAAAATACATATCTGTAACACATTTACGTTTATTTAATTGTATGTGTTCCACGTTACATGTTATTTTCAAATATAAGCAACAGTTTACTGAAATTGCAGATATCAACCAGTAATTTTGAATGAGTATCATAACGAAGAGGAGAAAGTCATTCATGCAAAACCATCATAATCTTTAAATTGAAAATGCATCGTTCAATGATAAATTTGCACTCATTTTTAAAATATGGAAATGACTGACAACATTTTTGACACAATCTCTAGGATCTCATTTCTGACGTCAAACAGTGAACAAAATATTCAGATGCCGAGAAAACAAACAAAAAAAAGACTCACCAAGGTTGACGTCTGTGAGCAGTTTCCTGATACCTGCTTGATCATTTGTTGGACGTTAGCATCAGCTCCATCCACGCTCACTAAACTTTGACTCATGGCTTGCATGTTCTTCATGTCACTTTTTCTGGAGTCGGTGGTCCTGCACACCTCGTAATTGTACACGTGCGGGAGAGTCCCCGTCCCCAAAGTATCCGAGTATCGTGGTGGGCAATATGGAATGACAGGCAGGTTAGGGTGGTAGAGGATGCGAGACTGTCTCCATCTGTACACTTTGACCGATATGATAAGCAGCAAGCAGGTGATGAAGAGGAAGGAGACCACCGCCAACGCCAAGACTAAGTAAAAAGTCAGCTGGTCATTGTACTCCTTGTCGTGCATGCTCAAGTCAGTGAACTCTGACAGCACTTGAGGGAAGCTGTCGGCCACCGCCACATTCACAATGACTGTCGCTGAACGAGAGGGCCGCCCGTTGTCCTCCACGACAACAGTCAGTCTTTGTTTGACAGCATCTTTGTCAGTCACTTGGCGGACAGTTCGGATTTCTCCGTTGTGGAGGCCCACTTCAAACAGCGCCCTGTCGGTGGCTTTGTGCACTTTATAGGAGAGCCAGGCGTTCTGGCCAGAGTCCACGTCCACGGCCACCACTTTCGTCACCAGATAGCCCACATCTGCTGAACGCGGCACCATTTCGGCCAGCAGCGAGCCGCCCGTCTGTACCGGGTACCAGAGAGCGGAGGGGAGCCGCCATCCTGCGCTCTGACAATAAATATCAGCTCTTTGATCTGCTCGTAGTCATATGAGCGAGCTGCACTAATAACTCCGCTTTCTGCATTCACAGATACAAATTCACTAATCGATCTTCCTCCGATTTCACTCTGCTCCAACATGTAGGAGACCCGAGCGTTCTGGTTTTCATCTGGGTCTTTGGCACTTACGCTGAGCACAGAAACACCTGGCGAGTTGTTCTCTGCAACGTTTGCACTATAAATGCTGACCGGAAACACTGGAGCGTTGTCATTCACGTCTGACACTTTCAAATTAAAAGTCTGTTTCATGAAAAGGGGAGGCGAGCCTGCATCTGACGCAACAACCGTGATGTTGTACTCTGACACACTTTCACGATCTAAGTTATCATCGGTCATCAATGCAAAATAATTTCTCACATTGGTCTTGATTTTAAATGGAACGCGGCCTTCGATTACGCACCTGACGTGACCATTTTCTCCCGAATCTTGGTCTTTCACATTAATAATACCAAAAGTGGTTCCTGCCGGGGAGTCTTCTGACACAGGACTCGTAAATGACATCACATTTATGACTGGGACATTATCATTTAAATCCATGACCTCTATTTCAACTTTTGTAGAGTCAGCAAACAAACCTTGATCCTTTGCTTCAACCATGAATTCTATTGTTTTGTCTTTTTCGTAATCTATTTGTTTTACGACAGATATACACCCCGTCCTCTCATCTATATAAAACATATCTGCTATTCCTGAATTTAGTTTTGAAAATGAGTATGTTACAATTCCATTTGAACCACTATCAGCATCAGTGGCATTCACGGTCAAAACGATCGCACCTTTTGGTGCATTTTCAATTAATTTCGCTTTATAAATTGTTTGATTAAAGACTGGAGCATTGTCATTCGCATCTTGAATAGTGATATCTATATTTACTGTACCTGATCTCTGCGGATTTCCCCCGTCCACAGCCAACAATTTTAATGACAGCCACGGCTGTTCTTCTCTGTCTAAAGCTTTCTGAAGCACCATTTCTGCATATTTTCTCCCTCCCGGACTGACGTGTTGCTTCAAAACAAAATGATCGCTCGGTGTTAAAATGTAACTCTGCAGACCGTTTGCGTCCACGTCAGCATCGTGAGCATTCTCCAAAACAAAACGAGAGCCAAGTGCAGCCGACTCGCTTATTTCAAATTCTAAATGTCTACTTTCAAAGGTGGGAGCGTTGTCATTCACGTCTAACACTTCGATGGTTACCGGATGCAATTCCATGGGGTTTTCCAATAAAATCTCAAAGGTGAAGCTGCACGGCGTCACGTCTCCACACAGCTGCTCTCGATCTATCCTCTCATGGACAACCAGCAGCCCTTTGTCCGCCCTCAGCTCGGCGTATTGGACGTTCTCGCCGGTAACGATGCGGGCGCGACCGGAACGGAGTCTTTTTAGATCCAAACCGAGGTCTTGGGCCACATTTCCGACAAGCGAGCCTTTTTTCATCTCCTCTGGGATCGAGTAGCGGATCTGCGCCTGCGTTCCGTTTAGAAAAAAACACCAAAAGACAAAGAGGCAGGCCGGCCGTCGCCCAAACCATCGTCGCCGTATTCCACCGCTGAGATAATTATCTTTAGACTCCATGTCAAAATAAAATGTTATCAAATAACGATTAAACTGAATTAAGAATTAAACGAAAATAATACAGGCGTATTCAGATTTGCGCTATTTCTGCTCAAGGGTTGTACGTCTTTCACCTCAAGATCTCTCGTGAGCAATGGCAGTGACAGAAGAGGGAGCAGTACTGCGTCACGCAGCACAGACATGTTTATTTTCCATTTAACAGCGCCCCTTAGAGGCTGATGCGTAAAACTTGGTATAGTTAGATTCAAAAGTTCAAATAAAAATAAAATCCTCTTCCGACGACGATATAAAAAGTACTTCCGAAACAATTTCAAGCCTTTCTTGGTTTCGTCAAAAATTCTATTTTGCAAAAAAAGTCAAGAGTCATCAGTCAATAAAATGGCATCATTGTGAGGATAAAATATGCACCAAATTTGTGGAAGGTCTGTTGGCAATGAAAGAACTATACACGTCATGATAATTATTTATTCTGTGTGAGCGCAGATCAATAATTCCACAGCCTTCCATGGCTTTCGCTGTACTTCAGCACCATGGACAGAGAAAGAGAACTCGAAGTTGTCAGGGTTTACGTCGTTTTGTTTAAACAACAGATTCAATATCAGTGAAAGTAGCAGCTAGTGTTTTCTATTGTCATAATTGCTCCCCATTGAGCACACAGCAATGGAAAACTAATAAAATACAAGACCAACTTTAAATAATAAAAGAAAGGGAAAATAAAAGGACTCCAAAATCACAGAGTTATTGGCATGGTATTTGCTGACATGAACTGAAACCTTTGTACTGGTCTCTCTCCAGAGTTGTATTCTTCGACATGGATGCACTGCTGCTTACTCACGGCTTCGTGAGAAGGAGACTTCCGTCCATGCAACTGTCCGGAAATGTCTCAATAAAATGCAACATAATAACAATAGATGGTAACTTTGTGCAATACAGTGTTATATCTATGGATTATCATGGGAGCGGTGAAGTAGCACCATGGGAGGTTCTTGGGTAAGAGAAGAGACGGACCACACAATCTTGGACGACAACCTTCTCAGCCAGAGCACCGAGCTGCACGGGTCTACCAACATATGGCTGTAAAGCATCCACAACAGAAACAAGAATTATGGCTCTCTGGGATTTTGGTGGCTCGTCACTGTCTGTTGCTACTAATATGAGCGTGTGCTCGTGCTAATGTCAAAATGACAGTCTTGAAAACCCTTGTCTGCACATGAGGGATTTACTGCTTCAACTTAATGTATTAAAGATGTGCAAGCAGCTTACTTTTGTGGAATTAATTGATAACACGAGAAATAATGCAAGGTTGTGTCATCCTTTAAACCTCTCTCCTTGCATTCCTGCTTCATTTTCTACTGATTGTGAGAGCTTATTCCTATTTTCTTTAACTTTCCTCCAGTGGGGAGTCCATTATAGGACTCTGTCCTTGCGCCAATGCTGTTTTCATTTGACATGCTCCCTCTCGTTCAGTTGTTCAGCCTTTTCAGGAAATAAATCTATTTCTTTGTCAAATCCAATAACGTTACCCAACTCAACACCCTCCATGAGTGGTCTTGTTGCTCTAAAACAGGTATGTCCAGCTGTGGGCCTGGAGGGCTGCTGTCCGATCTGTTTTCCAGCTCTCCCGGCTGCAACGCACCTGATTCAGATGATCAGCTCATCAGACAGCTCTGAAGCAGCATTAGAATGATCCTGATGATTTGAATCAGGCAATGAGGACCGAGTTTGGACACCCCTGCTCTCAAAGAATGAATGCCCAAAATGTTTTCGAATTAAATCATGACAAACCTCAGTTCTTTTAATTGGCCTTGAAAACGTTGTCAATTCTGCTACACAGTTTATTGGCCCACTTCAGCAGAACATTAAATCACCTGGTAATGTCAGTATCATCTTTGACCAGAACAAATATTGGACAGTCAGTCACTAAACTTTTGTGATGGGAAAATGAAGCTTCAAATTTGTTTCACGAACCAGTTGGTGTATTCTTGACTCCTCTAGATTGCACTGTCTGTTCAACATTGAGCTGAAAGCACACTGACTTGCCATTTCTTAAGCCCCTTTATTTAAACCAACAGTGCCATCTAGAAAAGTAAAAAAAAAAATACAACTGGTTCATGAAGAAAATTTGAAGCATCATCTTCCCATCACTACTTAAATGTTAAATTGCGAAACGCCAGTCCTGCCTTCTGCAGCTGAGAAATATTGCCATCGAATAGGACCTATTTTGGCCCCTATCTGTCTCAGTTTTGCATGTTTATGTGCTTATGAAGAGCTTAGTATGTTTTCAAATAAGCTATATATTGTAAATAAATATATATCCATTCGCTCACTCACTCACTCATTCACTCACTCACTCACTCACTCACTCACTCACTCACTCACTCACTCACTCACTCACTCACTCATTCTGCTTCTCCCACTGCAAGTCACCCACTAATATCAGCTCTGCGTATTCACCCACGTCTGCTCCATGCATTGCATTGTTTCAGAATAAAGACATTGTTAATGTTTAAGAAACATCTTTTTGGGGAGTTTATTCCCAAATCGGGATCCAAGGCACTATCAAGCTAAAATGCAGTGCCCCGGGTGTTCATTCGGTGATATCCATCGAGATTAATTTTTGGGAACAGCTGGAGCATGATTGTTTACACCTTGTATCTCGATGGTGATGGAAAGTAATTCAAGTGGATCTTCCAGGACAATTTTCGTAAAGCTACACAGATATCTTATTTTCAGTCTCAACTCTCTCATTGGCAACGAGGTGTTCTTTTATTTGGCCTTAGTACAACATACTGGCGGGCTCCATCAATATAACAAGCCAAGCAAGTGTTCAGAAACCCCCATTTTCATATCCAGTCTACGTCCTCATTTCTTCTTGAATGGAACAACTGATTTTTCTTTTGACTGTGGCGATAATGCAGAAAAAAAAACACAAGTCACTCCAACGCACCTTTAACATGTCCATTGTTGCTGGTGAGAAAGAATAAAAAATACTGAAGTACCCTTATAATGTCAAAGTATTCATGTTAAATAATGTTCACACAAGCTCATGTCAAATTCGGCGACATTATGAAGTCTCTTCCAAAAACAATACTTACTTTAAAGGTTCATGAACTGTTCGAGGTGCTTTCAAAGCTGATGCAACAGCACCATCAGCTGAGATAAAGTAAAACGACACATCAAGCAGTGGTCTCATAATTGAATGTTGTGGAAAAGTAAAATAAATGTAAAAAAATATGACCATAGTGTGAATCTGTTCCACCTCTGTGACAACAGACAGACAGACAGACCTATAATATAGATGAATAGACGATAGATAGATAGCTATTGGACAGATCAAACAGCAGGGACCCACATGGTAAATGGGCTGTCACTTGTGTTTTTCTACCTCGGGTACTCAAAGCGCTTCATACTGTTACCTCATTCACCTACAGATGACGCAGCATCAGGAGCAATCGGGGGTTCAGTATCTTGATCAAGGACAGTTTGACATAGTCTCTACCACTGAGCCATGCAGCCCCATCAACATTGAATGGAATTAGTATGAAATGAACAAGAGGCCATACAACTATAATATTGATGAATAGACGATAGATAGATAGCTATTGGACAGATCAAACAGCAGGGACCCACATGGTAAATGGGCTGTCACTTGTGTTTTTCTACCTCGGGTACTCAAAGCGCTTCATACTGTTACCTCATTCACCTACAGATGACGCAGCATCAGGAGCAATCGGGGGTTCAGTATCTTGATCAACATTGAATGGAATTAGTATGAAATGAACAAGAGGCCATACAATGAAACTGCCCTGACCTCTCATTAATCTGTTTTCAAACTTGAGCTCAAAAAGGCAGCCATGGCAGTGCCTTAAAATGCCTGTGTGTGTGTGTGTGTGTGTGTGTGTGTGTGTGTGTGTGTGTGTGTGTGTGTGTGTGTGTGTGTGTGCGTGTGTGTGTGCTCCATTTCAGCATAATGCTGCAGAGCACAGCCTTGTACAGATCATGATGGCGCATTATTTAGGTCGAGTCTGCTCAGCAACAGCGGGCAGAGTTATTAATATTCATGTAGCTTACTCTGGGAACACATTTCGTCTCAGCAGATCACTTTTTCTGCATAAGTTACATGAATGCAAAGGGTGACATACAGGCTATGTAATCCTTGTGTTGGATTGATTCTGGTCTGCATAACATGACCAATAAACATGTTTGTTGGCACAGTGTCTGATGTGAAGAGGCAGCTCAAGCCAAGAGATTGCACAAATGGAAACACATTCTGGGTCAACTGGTATCATATTGATTGTGTCAGCTAATCAGTGCTTTTGATGAGGGTGATGCTTGTGTGATATGTCACAGGAGTAGAGTGCATGTGAGTGCTGAAATAATTGAAAATGAGCTTACCTGTGCGTCAACATTGGAAGGTTCATTGAAGGAGGAGGCCAAAAGAAAAGAGAAAGCAAAAAAAAAAAGTTAGTATTAAGCCCAATGATGACATTTACTTTAAGCAGTAATGTTGTGACATGAAATGGCACAGAGACAGAAAAATCACAAACTGCGGGAGTGGGAACATGTTTTTGATGCCCTTAAATTTTAAGTGAATAAAATGTAAACAAGATCAAAGTTTTATATGAATATTTATGTACACAGCGTTGATTACCCCAAACCTGACGTGTTGAAAATGTGCTGTAGAGGAAATAGAAATTCCACCAATGCTTTTATGCACATCAGTGTTCCCCCACAAATATTTTGATACGCTGAAAAAAATTGAGCCCTCCTACACTCTTCAAAAAAATATTTATTAATTACCATGTGCTAAAGGTGGAAATGATTTTTTGGGAGAAAACAGAAACAGTTCCAACCATTCACCCAGCTATTCAGCTTGTCATCAAGCTCCAATACAAGCCTCGTGTAGTCATATAGTACAGTATGGATGTGACACAGACAAATCATAAATTGGTTTTAGCAATCCAACCATGGCTAAATGTGGAGCACATGTGCCAGCAACAACACGGCCACATATGATAACAACATATTACTCCGCTTCACTACCTTGGCGCCACATACGTCAGTAACACACACACACACACACACACACACACACACACACACACACACACACACACACACACACACACACACACACACACACACACACATACACACACACACACACAGCATTAATCTGCCGTATTTTTCTTGAAGCACTGACTTGACAGTGAATGTCATCATAATAGTTGTGGCTGCATGTGTGTAAATTGTGTCTACTTGTACCTTGGTGAAAGGAGTCCCAAATCAAACATTTTGTCTTTTTCTTTTTTGGACAAAATCCAAATTTATTTCAAGACTTATTTAGATGCTAAACCATTCCATTACAAAGTAGTATTCAAAGCATAACACAACAGATATTGATCATCGTTGGGTGAATTATTGATGGTCACAGGTCACAAAAGCAACAGCACTGACCTGTGCGAACAAGAAAAAGATAAAACAAAAAGACCTATACTTGCTAAAAACTGAACATAAAATCAGCAGGGGTAAAAACACATCGTCTCGTTTGCATTTTGAAAGAACGAGGAAGAGTTTGGTGAATTTGAAATCACAAGCTGTATCGTGCTGGTTACGAAACGTTTTACACGTCTGGCACTCACATGACACAAAAGATATTAGACCATCATAAATGAGAGAAAAATAGAAACAGAGCAAACAATTGGTGCAGAAATATTGCAACAGATATCTCATCCAGTAATGAATGAATAATAAAGCCTGACTAGCATTACAAGAAAAGGTACTATTGAATTTAATTAACAAACACAAAACAAAGCAATTATCAGCTATCATGCTCATTTGACACTATTTCAGTTGTTTGTTTCGCACAATTATTTCCAAGTTGAATAATTCCATGCATAGATACAAAACATAATTACAAACATTTAACATCATTAAAAATACTGTCCTTTATGGTGTCATTTTATTCATTTTAATGTTGACAGTTTGTCATCACAACCTACACTCACTGCCCACACCACCTGCACAATCTAACGTAGCAAAGTTTTTGAATTTGCAATACTTTTATTTTGCTTGCAGTTTATAAAGTTGCTGAATTGTACTGCATCATCATGAGCCCGTGCATAGTTTAGGATCAGAGATTACTGTAAATACATAAATAACATTACAAATGTCTAACACCAGAAGGTGAGTATACTCAATTGAGTATCCAGTGAGTGCATTTAAAAGCCTAAAAACCTTTTTTTTCACCATTTTTTTTCAAAACCCAGAGAACACAAAAAGTCAACACATTCCTTAATAAGGCCAGGTTTTAGACAAATCATTTCAAAACTTTATCTACCTGTACAACGCAATTAGGGAAAACAAATCATGAGAGGAAGTAAAAATCCATCCATCCATTTTCTAATCCGTTTTATCCTCACAAGGGTCGCGGGCATGCTGGAGCCTATCCCAGCTGTCTTTGGGCAGGGGGGTGGGGGTGGTGGGGTGGGGTTGCTAGCCAATCGCAGGTAAAGAAAATTAAACACCGATATTGTTGTTGCATAAGTGTGCACGCCCTCTGAATTGGGATGTACCTGTGTTCAGAATTAACCACTCAGATTCAAACTCAAATTCAAGGGGAGTCCGCACACACTCGCGCACCATTTAAAATGCCTCTGATTAACTTCAAATAAAGTTCAGTTGTTCAAGTACACTTTTCCTGGCATTCTTCTCCGTTTTCTGGCAGAAGCCTGAAGGTTTTGTGCAATCACTGACAGTCATTTCAATTTCATCTTGTAATTCCCTACACCTTGACAAGTTTTGAAATGATCATCTTGAGCTTATTTTTCATCAAAGAAAACCAGGCATTTGAACAGGGGTGTGTAGACTTTTTACAACCACTGCATGTGCAACCATTGCGGACAGTTTTTAAGTGACCACATAACAAGGATGAGCGGGACCAGCCTGAACCTTTAGAGTAGATCTTTCTGCACTGATTCGCCTAAGGGTGTTCTTTTGATAAGCCGCACTCCTTTTCTTTAGCGTGTCAGTATCCGTGTTAGAACCGAAGCGAAAGTCACCTCTCCATGAGCCGGTGGTCAGAAATGGATCATAGCGATCTTCTTTCAGCAATGTCCCACAGCGACTAAAATCGGTAAAACTTGGTGGATAATACGTTGTCGGGAAAACAGGAAGACTGGCAGCAGTGGAACGGTACACATAACTATGGCGACAAAGCTTGAAATAAAAAACTCCAATGATTAAAAGGATTAAGAGGAAAGAAACGGTGAACAGCGCAATAATCAAATAGAGCCTCAAGTTATCGCTGCCCTGAGATTCGTCTGCCAGCTCAAAGAGTTCTTGTAGAACTGGCAACCCCTCGCCAACGGCGATACTAACTGTCGCCGTGGCAGACAGAGCTTCTGGCCCGTTATCCATGACCACGATAACAATTGTTTGCTTCGGTTCATCAAGCTCCATAAAGGCTCGCGTGGTTCTAATTTCACCTGTGTGTAAGCCCACCATGAACAGATTGGGCTGTGTTTCTTTGATTATTCTGTAAGACAACCACGCATTGTGACCCGAGTCTGCGTCTACAGCCACCACCTTGGTCACTAAATAGCCTCTTGGTGCTTCGAAGGGAACTATGTCCTCGGCAATGAAGGCTTGCACAGGATATAGAACAACTGGCGTGTTGTCATTTTGGTCGACAATAAAAACATTGACGGTGCAGGTGGTGGTGAGTTGGGGATCGCCTCCATCTCGGGCCTCCACCTTGATTTGGAAGTGAACTGACTGCTCGTAATCGAAGAGGCGCGATGTGAAAAGCTCTCCCGTTTCCATGTTCATGGTAAGAAAGGAAGAAACTTCCGGATTTGTCTCTTTTGGTATTTGGTAAATTAATTTAGCATTGGATGCATCGTCCATGTCCTGTGCCATTACTTTCATAACAAACGTGCCAGCAGGTTGGTTTTCCAAGATGTTGGCGGTATACTCGTGTTGGGTAAAAGTTGGAGGGTTGTCATTTACATCAGTCACCACGATGGATAAAACTTTTCTGCTCTCCAGTGAGGGAGAGCCTGAGTCAGTCGCAGTGATGGTAATGTTATACTCCGATTGAACTTCTCTATCTAGCGCCGCAGCAGTCACTAGCATGTAATAGTTTTTCACTTCTGACACAATTTGAAATGGGACATTGTCAGGAATGGAACACGTGACGTGTCCGCTATTTCCGGTGTCCATGTCATATATATTGATGAGGGCCACCATCGTTCCGGGTTTGGAGTCTTCCAGTATGTTCGCAGACGCCGACTTGATTTCAATCACAGGTTTGTTGTCATTGACGTCAATGACATCGATGATGAGTTTGCAGTGGGAGGCCTGGCCGCCTCCATCTTTAGCTTGCACATCCAACTCGTGAGTACTCGCCTCCTCGTAGTCAAGGACACCTGCCACGCGAACTTCGCCATTCAGAGGGTCAATGTTAACAACTCCTCTGGTCTTGTCCGTCAGGTGACTGAAAGAGTATGTTATCTCCCCATAAAGGCTGTCATCCAAGTCTGTGGCATTCAGTTGTGCTACTAAAGTCCCTGTGACAGAGTTCTCGGATACAGATGCTCGATAAACCCTCTGGCTGAAAACGGGGACATTATCATTGGCGTCCAAAACCCGGATACGGATAGAAGCAGTCCCAGTTCTGGCTGGACTTCCCCTGTCGATGCCATTGATTTTCAGCACGTGTTCAGCTTGTGCTTCTCGGTCTAATGGCTTTTTAAGAACAAGCTCTGGATATGCATTTCCATTTATTTGGGTACTTATTTCCAAGCCAAAATGCTCATTCGGGCTGAGTTTGTATTCACTGACAGAGTTCGTGCCCAAGTCTGGGTCATGCGCACTCTCCAGGGGAAAACGTCTCCCGAGAACTGTGGACTCCACCAAATCAAGGTTGATCTCCTCTGCGGCAAACACTGGAGTGTTGTCGTTTATGTCTGCAATGTCCAAAAGTAGACTGAATGCTTGAAGGGGCTGCTCAAGTAAAAGCTGATGCTGGATGGTGCACACGCTTCCTTGTGCGCAGAGCTCCTCTCGGTCGATCCGTTGGCTGATCAAAAGATTGCCTGATGACAGGTCCAGTTCACAGAGCTGACTGGCTCCGTCTGCAACAACACGGGCACGACGAGCACCGAGCTCCCTCGCCTCCACACCGAGATCTCGTGCAATGTTCCCAATTACAGAACCTGGCTGCATCTCCTCTGGTAGGACGTAACGCACCTCTCCAGACGACACGGAAAAAATCAGACAAAAAAAGAATAATTCCTTCCAATGTTCAAAGTTGATTCGGTGGTCCATTTTTAGAGATTCTCTCCGGTGCTCATAAACCGTCAAAAGATGAGCTAAACTCTAAACATGCTCCTGAAAATATCGAAATGAAAATTGTGCTGCAATCCAACGCTTCCCTGCTTCTCTAGCCGAGTTACTCATGCTCTATTAGGGAAGCTGTCAGCTTGGATTCTCTAGTCTCATTTCATCTCTCCCTCTTTCGCTCTCTCTCTCTTCCCCGCTCTCTCTCTCTCTCTCTCTCTCTCTCTCTCTCTCCCTCTCCAAACACCCACACATGCATTTTTTTCTATGCCTCCATCACACACACACACACACACACACACACGCACACACAGACACACACACACACACACACACACACACACACACACACACACACACACTTTTCTCTCTCTCTCTCACACAAACACACACACACACACACACACACACACACACACACACACACACACACACACGCTTTTCTCTGCCTCCATCACAAAATCACGCACACACAGACACATGCACACAGCCTTCAGCTCTCACCCAATGCTCCAGTTTCACTGACACAGTTACAGAAGAGCACGCCATAGCTGACTCAAATATTCTAAGAGCGTCGCCACGAGGCCGAGTGGAACAATTACAAGAGAAATGCAGTGGGAGTGCAACACTGAGCCTACTTTAAGGTCAAAAAGACTTCAGAAAATATTTTATCCTTGGCCATGTATAAGGTGACAGGTAATTTTCTCAAACCAATAAAATATAATAAACAAGATCAATTGCATGCCAGAACTAATGCAATGAATCCTACAGAAAAAATATTTAGATGATAAAATATTCAAAAGCTCTCCTTTCTCTCAAGAATTAGCTATAGAATAGCTGGATAACTTACTTATTTTATCCATCCATCCATCATCCATGGTTATTCCTGAAACTCAACATTGTTTTTACCACGAATACATTGAATGCAAATATAAAATATCATTATAAGTGTGTATACATGAGAAATGCATTCAGGCCCCATCACACTGCATAAACAGTGGATATACAAAGTCTCCACACACCACTTCAAATGTCAGGTTTAGCTTTTTGTGACATAAAAAGTGAGACCAAGGTTAATTATTTTTAAATCTTTTCCACCATTATTTTGACCGACAACCTGGTGGGGAAAAAAAAACTGCAAGAAGTATAAACAAACCTTTGATGAACCTCAAATGTTTTTTTGTTTTTCTTGTGGTTCTTTCCTGACCACTTGTTCCCACATTTGTGTGGGAGAGTTCAAATCAAATGTGTCTTTGCAAAAAAAATAAATCAATAATAATAATAATTAAAAAAGAAAAGGGGGGTGGGTAAGTTTGGCACAAATGCAACACTGCTAGTTATGCATACTGGTGAACATTTTTTATCTCAGTTGTTTACTTTTATTCTGCCTTGCTAAAATACTTGCATTTTTTAAATTGTGTTGTACAGGTCATGTTAATGGTGCAAATAAATAACAAAATAATTAAGCTTAGTCTTGTATTTTTACATCACAACAACTTGGCATTCGAACAACGTTTGAAGACTTTATTTAATAGAAACAGTAATTATATTAATGGTCAAATGCCTGGGCGAGCCCACAAGACATGTAATTGTGAGCACCTGAACTGTAAACTTTTCGCTTTCGAATATAAAAAAAAGCAATTCAGATTCAGAGCCACAATGAGAGACTTGCAGCCATTTCACGCATGATTATTATTTTTTTAACTGACATTGTGAACAAAGCACATATAAATAAAAAAATTCGATATGGAAGTCAAGTTGATCCTGTTTTACATGAAGCCAACTTTAGTACAAATTTTCTCAGCTCAGAATTGAAAATTGCTAAACTGTAAGTGCATTTCTCAAAACAATTTGGACAAATAGCAAAACACCATGGTTCCCCTGCAATAGCCAATTTCTTTCTGAACAGCCTTAGTACATGTCACCGAACTTGTCAGTGACATCAGAATAACACGAAATTGTGTCATTGTGTACGGATAAACCAGACGAATTGCTCAGACATGTTGTCAACATTCAACAGTGTACTCCGGAGGAATGTTCTGATGTATACTACGGCTAAAGTTCTGATGACCGATGATTCTATACAGGAAGTTACATCTTTGCGAATGTAGACAATTGAGTGCAAGAGCCTGGGCAAGATTCACATGTCACAATTTGTTGACAAACTATGTCATCGCGATACAGAGATGAAAAGACACACACACACACACACACACACACACACACACACACACACACACACACACA
>NW_017805580.1:19233-19345 GCF_001891065.2 Hippocampus comes
CAGGCTCTATTAGGGAAGCGGTCAGCTTGGATTCTCTAGTCTCATTTCATCTCTCCCTCTTTCGCTCTCTCTCTCTTCCCCGCTCTCTCTCTCTCTCTCTCTCTCTCTCTCT
>NW_017805581.1:0-1306 GCF_001891065.2 Hippocampus comes
TATATTGGAAAATATATTTTTCTTTCGTAAGGGTCTTAACGGGGTTATTTAATACGATGTTTTCCCCAGACAAGTGTGTAAAGGACCTGAACTCATCAGACAGTGAAGTCCAGCAGGAAGCTATCAAGAAGGCAGATTGCCATATTGCAGCCTTAAATGGATCCTGCAGGACAAAAGTCAACAAGACCACAATCAATACAAACCCACCATCTCAGCCTCCTATGGTAAAGATACACACACACACACACACACACACACACACACACACACACACATACACACACACACACACATAAAAATTGCTTTAAATATCTCTTAATTGTCAACAATATATTAACAATTCTTGATGTTTTGCAGGATGCCCAAACTGAGAGTAGTGCCGGTAAGGATCGATGAAAAGAAATATTACATTGGATGTCCCTTGTCATGAAGAGCAAAATTTTCTTTATTTTTCGTGTTATTGTTATTGTTTATCCCACCCGAGGCCCCACATTGAGAGACACAAAATTGTTTTTCTTTTCATGGCCAGAGAATTTCATGAGATTTATGGAGAGAGATGCAGAAGACAGGAGGAAGAGGAGGCTCGCTCAGGAGAAAAAGGCCACTGGTATGTTGTTACCTGCCACTTCAATTTGCTGTTGGGAGGTGGACAGGTTGCTGTACTGTCTGTGGGGCCAGTTGTATTTCCTGTTTAATGTTTGATGCTTTTTGTCCGCACAGTGTTTAAGGACAGAGGGAATCGAGCCTATGCGCAAAGAGATTATGAGACTGCTGTGAAATATTACAGTGAAGGCTTGGCTGAACTACGCGACATGCAGCAGTTGTATACCAACAGAGCACAGGTGACTACTTTTATACACGTTTTCACCCTTTAATTCTGCGTTATGGAAATGAAATTGAATAAGAGCATGCAAAATCATCACTTTTCTGGCATTGCTTAACCCAAATGGACAAACACAGCATGTCTTTCAGTCCTTCTTAAAATGTGAGGTACGACATACACCCCCAGTTGCTCCTGATGCTGTGTCATCAGTGGGTGAATGTTTCTAACAGTGTAAAGCGCTTTGAGTACCCGAGGTAGAAAAGCGCTATATATAAGTGACAGCCCATTTATCATGTACCCCAAAGGTCTGTTCTTGGCCCTTTATATTTCAAATAGATTTCAAACCTAGAACAGATTTTCATGTTATTTCTGTTGACAATAATAAACAATGTATAAATACATACTCATTAGACAATGGGGTATTTCTGCACTATTTAATGATATCCAATACTGTCTTCACATTATGTATACTTTATACATGAG
>NW_017805582.1:0-1710 GCF_001891065.2 Hippocampus comes
CGGAATTCTACGAAAAGGAATTTCCTTCACCCGGATTAAAAATCTATGTATTAACATTTTGACTATGATATTACATGTTACCGGAAGTTACGTAAGCGGAAATTCCACTAGCCGTAACCCGGATGGAGACGGAAGGCCGCGGGAGTTTAAATACACGCAAACGCCCACCCGATGCGACGGAAAGACATGTTTTCACTTCGCCTTTTTCTATCATCAGATTCGAAACGACGACGTGTAAGTGACTTTTTATTGCCGTGCGTTTTACTGTAATTGCGAACGATTTTAACTTTATTCACTTACGTCCTGTTGATCGCGGCACTAGCTTAAAAAGCAACACCCACTCAACACAACTGGGGACACGACGGAAGAAACGTGTTCACTTTGCCGTTTCTATCATCGGATTCGAAATGACTAAGTTTATAAGTGACTTTTTATTGGCGTGCATTTTACTGTAATTGCGAACGATTTTAACTCTATTTACTTACGTCCTGTAGATCATGGAATCGAAAACGAAGAAGAACCCAACAAAACAAAACAAAACCCAAAATACTAATTTTTTCCCCAAGACGAAAAAAAAATCAACATTCAAATACTGTACGTACTGTACTGTTTTTTTTTTTTTTTAAATGGTCTAACACCTGTACTGTATACTGTACTGCTGATTTTGTTCTATAAACAGTTTTTGGACAGTATATTTTTGCATTTTATTGCTTGTGTTGTTACACATGCATTTTTTCAACATACTTGCAGGTTCATAAAGGACATGTACAATGCTCATTTCCCAAAAGAGGAATTTCTGTTGTAAGGACAGATTGGACAGCGCAAACATGAGTCCGTACTAGAGAATGTTTACTGTACAGCTTTTCATACTCATTTATCTCAAACTTATTACCGTCTTGGGTGATCATGTGACAGTCTCCTTGTCTGAAGACTACCGTTGCTCCACCACCTGTAGCTCTGGATACCGAAAATATGTTGTGGGGGTATGAAGGCATGTACAGAGCGTTCCTCAGTTGTGCTTTGTGCGCTTGTCCCTTGCCGTGCAGAAGATGTATCACCGCCGTTCCTCTGCCTTTGGCCATTCCACTGCATCGCGTTCCGTCAGCAAGCTCCACTGAATGAGTCTTGGGTTGGAATGTTTCGTCGAAGTTGATGAAGGTCCGCTTGTCGTTCACAATATGGGATGTCGCTCCGGCGTCCACCATAATGCCTTTCATCTTGACCTTGGGCATCCACTCATCATTCTTGGCTTGGATTTTGAAGAAGTAGTCATTGTTGTCTTCCTCTGTGATTTTTCTCGCTGTGTCCTGCTTCTCCTTCTTTTTACACAATGATTCCTGGTGTGTGTTGTACGCTAATGGTTTGTACACATCTGGCAAACCTCCAAGAATCATGGCTATTATCAAACCGTCACTGAGAGTCTCACCAGTATCGCGCAGCGCTGTAATCAGGTTCTCTGCTCTGATGATGTAGTCCGTGGTGGACTCGTTTTCCGCTTTGTGTAGCTTTGTTAAAGACGTATACAGATTGACTATTCGTGGCTTACTCTTCCCTGACTAATGCTCTCTCGGTATTTTCAGAGCCTTCGTGCCATCATAGGTTGCTTCATGTCTAATAAGTGACAGGCTTTTATCATCAATCAGTCTTACTAGTTCAGCATAGCAGTCTTGATTCTTTCCTCCGTCTGCATCTCGCTGTTCCTGGCTGATG
>NW_017805582.1:4267-5767 GCF_001891065.2 Hippocampus comes
ATGTGTTTACTTTTTTAGTTTTGATTTTGAGCAGCAAATTTGGAGTTACATATTGGTGCTCACCAGGAATGCATAGGCAAAATTGCACAAATTTTCACTTGAAGAATAGTGGCGATCTTGGGATTTTTTTCTGTTCAATTTTCAAATTGTGTGTAAATTCAATACACTTCATCTTCAGCATCTTTAGTGCCACTTTTGTAAGTGACCACGCCCCCGACCAGACCACGCCCGTCTCGGCCACGCCCCCGTCTCGGCCACGCCCCTTCCGCTTTTTTCATCACTCGCCATTGCCATCTATGATTTATTCTCTTGCCAGAACAATTCGGTAGTGATGGGATGAGCGACACTGGTGCGTCAGCACAGTGCCGAGAGCTCAAGCGTGAAACCCCGTATCGGTGCGTGTATTGCTTTAAGAAAGAATCACGTGACCAATACAGGAACTGACTCGTTTGAATATGCTGCGCCAAAGTGCGTTTATAAGGACACAAACTGTATCAACATGTCGTGGGTTTGTTGGCTGGAGCTTTGCGAAATTATGGATCGTTCTAAGAAGTTTTCCCCAGTGTGGAATAATTTTGATCTTGGTAAATCTTTTTCTCCTTTGAGCATTGTTTACTGTTATATACAATTTTTTTTACGGTGGCGCATTGCACCCACTTTATCAGTTCATCAAGTGAATGACCTGTCAGTGAAAAAGCCTGACAGTTGCTTTATTCATTTTATCTTATAATTGCGAGATCCTCCATAATTGAAGTCCAACGCTGCCTGTCAGAAGCAAACACACCCAGAAAACAAGACCCTTTACAATATTGGAAATGGAACCAGAAAACATATCCACATCTGCATCAACTTTCATTTAAAACTCTCTGCTCACTATCGTCATCTGAGCCATGTGAAAGAGTATTTTCTGAGGCTGGGGAACTGGTGTCTCAGAGGAGAAATTGCCTTGGAGCAAAGACACTCCAAAAACTTTTGTTCCTCAATAAAAATTCATAAACTAATCACTTTTTTGTCTTTTATTTCACATGATTTAACATAAATTTTCTACGGCAGTTAAAAATCTGAATTGTAACTCAAATTTGCTGTATTTTACATACCAACTCAGTTTAACATTTATATAAACAAGGAATTTCTTTACCTGCAATGATTTTATAACTACTGCAGGGGTCACTATTGGGTGACCAACACAGTGTCAATACAGCGCTGACATAGTTTGTGAAGTGGGTCAATACACTCTTTGAGGTATCATCGTCCCATCACTACAATTCGGCAGCACGGTGTAACGCAGACGTGGCCATGAGCATAGCATGATCTGAAGAAAGGCGGAAGTTGCGCTCACATATACATCCGGCATGTCCCTTCAGAACAAAAGCAGCGAGCAAGAGCGCTATCTATCTATCTATCTATCTATCTCTATCTCTATCTATCTATCTATCTATCTATCTATCTATCTATCTATCTATCTCTCTCTCTCTCTCTCTCTCTCTCTCTCTCTCTCTC
>NW_017805582.1:6511-7420 GCF_001891065.2 Hippocampus comes
ACTTTCGTGCACGAAGGTGACTACAATGCGCCATTATAAATTGCAGGTGAGCAGATTTATTTGATACATTTTTGTATCTTTGTCATTTTATTTCGTTACCATGAATTTAATACTAACGAAATAAAATGACAAGAAGAAATGTAAAATAAAATTCATTTACTCACCAATGTCGTGCCTGTTCACTGAGGTGCACATCTACGCGAGTGTCCCCAAACGTTTTTAAACGCACCGTAGCTTCTAAGTGCCCAGCCGTGCTCTGATGTTTCCTTGCTGCCTTCGTAAAACAACTTAAATTGGCAAATCCAGTGTGGCTCCAAACACCAAATCGATCAGTTGCAAGCAAGAGGCATTCCCAGCAGTACAATTTGCAGTGTTTGTCAGAGGCTGTGAGACATGGGTACCGTTCATAATTGCTCGCCTGAAAATGACGGACAAACCCTTTTCCTTGCTGGGACAGGCTAACTAGCACCGGAGTTGGGCGACCTCTTTGCACAATATCCAGCTTTTCGTGTGTTTGAGGAACACCTGCTGGTCGATTGACGCTTGTTACTTCCTGTTTGCTGGCAGGAGAGACGCCGATGTTGTCCCAAAGGGATGATGATGATAACGACAACGATGATGACAGTGACAGTGATGACAGCCAGGGGAATTACGTCAATCAACCCAGTGTAAGTGCGGATAAACTCCAGAAGCTTCCCAATGGGACACATCCCAGCAATCATGCGGGGCAGGCATCAGCTGAGCGACTTTACCTCAAGTACGCAGACGAGAACAAGTCAGGACAGTGGCGGGCCGTGCATTTCAACCTTAGGTTTTATTATGAACACAATACTGTATAGGCTCGTCAAGCAGCACTTAATTTCAGGAGCATTTAAAACCATCAAGTATGCATTCACAATTAAGAGCAGG
>NW_017805582.1:8932-17571 GCF_001891065.2 Hippocampus comes
ATATATATATATATATATATATATTTATATAAAACATCAATCTTAACACAAGGTCAACGTCCTTTTTTAAATGTATTTGTAGGGAATGGAGAAAATGTCAACCTTTAACATGGCCATGCATTGAACTGTACACGATCGATCACAGGCAATATAAGAGGACAGAAGTAATTCTAGCCGACAGGCACGACAGATATTGCAACTTTGAACATCTCGTTTCGAAAGTGGTGAAACCCACTGATGGGTATACACCGGCTGTACAGCGTAACCATGGTGTGCTTTTACTTGAAAAGTACGAACGAACAGTTTTGATAATTGTTTTTATTCGCTTTACTTTGTACAAAGACGTTGTATTGAACGGGTAATTGTACACGCGTCATCAAATTATTCGTTCTTCCACACATTAGGGGGCGCCCTGAACTAAAAACGGTCCGGAAATACGAAGGAGAACGTTTTTTTTTTTTTTTTTTGTATGTGTTGATCGCCAACTATGGTTGTTGTTATCGTTCAGCCCTTGCAGCACCCAGGTCATTAGGTACTACTTTTGCAAAGATAACACATTTCGTGACGGAATGCGAAGCGGTATATGCTATTTAACTCGCGTGAACGGTCAAAGATACTTAAAAAGCTACTAAGCTAAGTCATCAGTAATACACCGTTTAGCGGTTTGATCCATTCGTAATGCATTGTACGGTGTCCTACCGGAGCGGCTGTCACTCAGTTGGTAGAGCGCATCGTCCGGTGACCGAAGCGTCTTGGGTTTGAATCCCGGTTCCGATTGTCCGCTGTCGCGGTGTCCTTGGGCAAGACACAGAACCCTGAATTGCCCCCATTTGGCCTTACAGGGAAGCAGTCGCCAACTGGTGTATGAATGTGTGCGTGAATGGGTGAATAAGAGCGTCTGTTAAGCGAATTTAGGCACCGTGATGATGTAAATCTAGATAAATACACATCATTTACGATTAACCACAGTATTATATCGTTGGTGTAGAGTTTGATATGTATCGGCTACCACCTTGAACCCTTGCGCATCCAAAAACTGGACTGTAATACTTACAGGCTGGAAAATATAAGCGGCTTGGTTGGTCCATGAAGCATAGGGATTTCGAGTAAGTTCGAAGGTAAGTTACCTTTTATAGTGGCTCTAAACGAATATTGTTCATGCAAATGGTTGTTGCTTATTTATTGTCCCACCCTTCTCAAGACTCACGCACGTGAAAGAGGTCTTTGTTGAAGAATGGATCCAGTTGCCTGGGAAGACGCTTTTCTCTGTCAGCAGAGGAATCTGAATTCAGTTTACCCGAGAGACATTCATCATATGGGAGTGGCCGCACCTCATAGCTCTCACAGTGATCATAGGGTATTTGATGGGGAGCCTCTGGAAGATGACATTGATCCGGAGCTGACCAGAAAAATGAATGTGCTTCAAGATATAGAAGAGCAAATATTAAGCAAGAAAGCTGCCATTCTTATCAAGACAATTAAAATGATTAAGAAGAAACTAACACCAGACTCGAAAGATGCAACTCTTCGAGACAGGGTGGATACGATTTTGAAGGAGCGACATTCTCTCAACTTTCTGTCAAAGGTGAGCATTAGTGTATGCGATGTCCACTGAGCAGTTAAAATATTACATTGTGTTGTTGGGACGATATTTTTTCATGATTTCTTTAAATCGCAGTGCAAGACATACGGGTCATCTACTGAGAGTGATGACTCTCCAAGTCATAGCACAGAGCAGCTGGAAGAACATCCCCTGAAGCTCAGAGTTGAGGCTTTAATGAGGCATAGGTTCAGTGACCCCAGTGGATTTACATCTAACAAGCTGGTTAGTACATTTGTCATTGAAATCACTCTTTGGACACAAGAGTGCATTTACTGTACACATTCAAAATTATTTTGTTAATACAAATTAAAGATAAGATCAGTGGTGTTGTTACATTTTATTGTGACAGTAACAACCCACTACAAATAAATCATAGATAGTTCAATATGGTATTCGGTAGGAAAGCCCCGATCGGAAATCGGGCCCGATCACGTCATTTGTAGCAGATGGAATCAGGGGGAAAAATTGGGTATTTAATTTTTCAATCCAAAAATACACAGATATCGCAAAAAGAAATTAATACATTAAAATTAACGTTTTATGCGAAGCAGCATCGCTTCACAGCCGTAAACACAGCCAGTGTGGGATGATTTTGTTAGTTGTTGCGAGAAACTAGTGTGAAGCTCGCATCCTGTAACAATGATAATATGGAAAGTGGAGACAGCACAATGGCGACATGCAATGTGTGCAAATTGAGCATTTCACATTGTGGAAAGGATAGCGCTGCCTTTAACATGAATCGGATGTCTGTGATATTGTATAATAACTACCCAGAGAGTAATTTTTACCCATTAGCCGATTTTCAGAATTTTCACTTTGTACTTTGGCCATTCAGACAGACTTAGCATTTTGACAGAATGTCATTTTTGGGAAATGTTGTCACGTAGTAATGGCAAACGGGAGTGCCTACACGACCACAACCAGAAAATGCACTCCTATTGGAAGTCAAGCTACATCCACAAACATCTTTTTGATGGCAACTCTTCATTTGTCTGTTCGTTATGAAACTTATATGGAAACGGAACAGAGTTCACAACATTCAAGAGTTTTCATAATTTTCCCATCCCTCTAAAATATTGAATAAAATAGAAACGATTCATTTATTGTTAATTAACTGCAGTCAATCAATCGCTACAGATGTTCCGATCAGGATTTTTAAGCTACCGATACCGCTCATTCATGAATGTGATCGGCTGAATGGGTTGAGTGTAAAATTTTCAAAGTTAGAAGGACAGCGAGTGATTATTTCTTAATCCTTATTATTCAAAAACAGAACATTGCTTCAAATTTACAGTGCAGAAAATGCGCAAACAAATTATGATTCAGTTGGTTTGTAGCATGTCAGAAAATAGGGGGAAATGTGGATCGTTATTTCCCCCAAAGGAAAAGCACTAGTTGCAAACGTCCTATACGGATTAAACACAAAAAAAAAAAATCATTAGTCATGCTCACATAAGTCTTTGTTTTCCAATTGGAATCCAACCAAACTACCAAATGGAATGATAAGATTTTCCTAGCATACCTCACAGGGCAAATCACTATGTAATTTCATTTTTTGGGGTACAAAGGGGTTGTTATATTTTTGTGGCCAATCTTGTTGGAGTATGAAATTACTAATTCAGTGATTCTGTTAAGTGTAAATTTCAGTAAGAAAAGTTGTAGAAAGAAAATAAGAAGTGTGCTTCCATCTGACCTCTGGATGGTACCCATGTAAATTTGAAGAAGAAATCTGATGTGACAGCAGTCCATGGCGCTCTGCTACATTGTAAATACGTGAATAATAAAAGAAATACTGGACTGATTATTGAGATTACAACGGCGATCAAACTTGAATGTCTGGTACAGAGGGCAACCACTACTCATTCTGATAATCTTTACAATCATGGAAAGTTTCCAATTTCTGAATTTAGTACAACAACGCTAGATGCTAATGCTCGCCCTTTGCCGATAGCGACATTTGCTCCCAGAGAAGGCAAAGGCAATGCATGTCCATTGAAATTAAGCCATAGTTTGCTCAATTATCCATACCTGTCAACTTTTCGGAGCGCCAACCTGTATAAACTACCAAAAAAATTCTTATAAAGAGCAAAAAATCCTTATAACATACCAAAGCATTTTATATGTCAAAATAACGGCAGAAAAAACCCCACGAAATATGAATGATATATTTGTTTCCTTGTAGAACTTGCTTGTACACTACCGAAGTATGCAATGAATACTCTGCTGTTTTCAACTAGGAACCACGTGATTTACTGGAAAGTTACCGGAAATGAAAGCATTCGAGTAGTAGACTAGCACCATTCTGGGCAAAAGCAAACGAAACTACCTGTAAGGGGGGGGGTAGAAAAAAAGGACATTTTCAGAATCCGTATGATTTGTGCGATATGGCCATATACGTAAGATTCACCACAAAATCCGTATGAACTATGGCTAAACCGTATTGAGTTGACAGGTATGATTATCAATCGATTTTCATGAGGCCGACTGCAGTCTTGTGAGTAGATTGCAGCACATTGCCGAATTTAGCTAGCTATTTTCTGTCTTTTACTTGTTTCAGAGTTATGTATTTATTTAATCCGTCAAGTCATTTAAGATTATATTTTGACTTTTCCCAGGCCCCCAATCGTGAAATGGCCACCATATCCGGTACCCAACCTCCTCCCAGCCATAGCATTAGTTCAGAAATCCAGCAAGAGAATGTTTCCAACAAAGGCTTTGAGCGCTTCCTCAGCTTGCTCAACAAGGGAGTTGATATGGACCTGCTCAGTAGGGTCGTCAGTGATAACAGTGAAGATTTTCATTTAGGTGAGCAGCTCTTCAACAGCCAGCACTCCGGTGTGGGGGATGATTCAGATCGGCCTCTTTGCTGCGAGAGCCTTCAGTGCAACGGTGAACCGCAGCTACCAGAGAATGGTGGAGAGAGGACAGCGCTCTCCACTAGCGAAGAGCACCCCAGGGAAAGACCCTCACTGCCGGACGATGACAAGAACGGCAAAGACAAACGAGACCATTCTTTAGGTTCCAGTAGTGGATCCCAGTCTCCCCCGACAGTGGAGAAAACCAAGAAAGATGGAAAAGAAATGGTGCAGGTCGATGAGCGGTGTGAACAACTCCAGAACATTCTCAACACTTTGGGCTTGAGCTTGGAAATCGAAGACTTGAGTAAACTAACAGACCGGACTCAAGAGAGGCTCTATGGGAAAAAGAATCAAAGAGAGCTAGTGGAGCAGCAGAGTCAAGTAACTACAAGTGGATCCTGCAAACCTGACATGAAATCCACTTCCTCCTGCTCATTGTCGCCTTCCAGAAGCCGTAGTCACAGTTCCTCTTCCAGCCAGCTCTCCCGCAGCAGGGAGCCTCAGGATCCTCACAAGAAAGACACATTGTTAGCATGCGGTGGCGCAAGAAAAAGCAAAGAGAAATTATCACTTTCATCGACAAGCCAAGATGACACACAAGTACGGAAGACTGTTGGAAAAAACAAAGTTGCCAACATCTTGAACGAAATCCCTGTGGTTCATTCCTATTGTGATCCTGCTACATCGTTTGCTTTCCCAGATGACAGTTTTCCCCATTTCTCTCACTACCATTCCACCTACAGCCACGACATCAATTCTTATTGGACAAGCACTCCGGATGCCAGTGTCACCCCATATTATCCCAGTCGTTATCCTGATTCAACGGACACCTACGACTCCCACGACACTATTCCCTCAGGAAAACGAAGGCCCCGCTTCATTCAAGATGTTCCCCTCGAGAATCCAGACCTGTCAACAAGTGAAGGTCAATTGGGCTCGGTTTCTCGTCCGAGGTATCTGCAGGTGGTCAAGAGGAAGCCACAAATGTGGGGTGGTAAAAGGTTATTGAATGGGGAGCAAATCAAGGAAGACAAAACCAAAAGGCTAAACCTGATAGAGGAACAGGCACGAGATGTGCAGACGTTGAGGGCTCATCGAGCGACGAAAGCTTCTGGGAAGAAGGCGGGTCGGAAAGATGGCTCAAAGAAACAACGAACACCAACAGAGGAGGAAATTAAGGCAAACTGGAGAAAAAAGGTAACATTTTCTCAAATATAGTTCAAGCTGAGTATATTGTATCAAAAGGCAAAATGACTAATTTTGGAAAATCACTGCCAAAGGGCATAATAGTGAAAGAAATGGAAAAGACAGCGGCTTGTCAGAACATTCAATTGTGTTCAGCTTCACCTCCAAGAAACACAGCACACAAATGCAAAACAACAACATTGGTTATTTTCTTTAAGCTTTAGCTGTTCGGTAACTGGCCACTCCTAACTTCAGGGGAATTTTTTTGCGTTGAGTTCCCCTTCCATGAGTTTTCTACAAAGCTTAAATAGCATTTTTCTGTGTCATATTTGTCAAATCAATTCACAAAACACAACTAGCACTGTTGATATGGAGCAGAAGAAACAGGGGAAGGAAAATCCCCCTATGAGGAAAAAAAGACTATAGGGAGGCCTATCTGCCTATAAGGGGTGTTCACACGGCAGCTTTTACTCCGGTGTAGCACCGGGGCTGCCCCCCGTAGAGCGTTCACACGTACAAAGTTATACCGGTGTAGCCCCTGAAAACAGCTTAAACCGGAGCAAATTCAACCCTGCTCGGGAGGTGGTTAAAAATTTACTCCGGAGTAAATGTTAGTTTGCGGGGCAGCACCGATATAAAATGGGACATGTGAACGCTACAGGGGTAGGTAGACTCGCTACGTGTGAGAAGAGTTGATTACATACGGGTATTGCATAACTTGCATCCTGGGTATTTTGCACTTCTTTCCTTTTACGGTGTCTGATAGACCACAGCGTTGATTTGTATGGAGAAGTATAAACCATGGTTTTTCGATATGTCACAAACAAGGCGGGGAAAAGGAAGTACACGTTACGCATGCGCATGTTTTATTTCCGTATTACTACTATCGTATTGCACGGCCGCAGAAACTGCCGTGTGAACGCAAGTGGGGCTGCACCGAGGTTAACACGCGTCTCTTTAGTAAGCAGCTTTATACGTGTGAAGGCTCCACAAAAATTACACCGGTGTAAGATATGTTGCAACAAAATACATTGGTGCAGCACCGATGCAAATGTGTGCCGTGTGAACACCCCTTAAGTCCGCCTTGACTTTTGTACAATCAATCTAAAAGTAGATCTATTTCTCTGATAAATATTTTTTGAACCCATTTATCACAATCTCATTGAGATATTTATGCATTGCAGGAATTACTTCTATTGGTTATTGGTATTATTGGTTTCTCTTGTCCACACGTTCTTTTAATGTTTTATTTTATTTTTTTGAAGTTGGAAGCATTTAACCAGATGTCAAAGAACAAGTCTCGTGCCCAACCAAGTCCCTGTCCTGACACACAGGTAACTAACAAAAAATTGCTCCTCAGAATGACAAAGTGTCATTGATGATCAAAAAATGCTCCTTAAAGGGGAAAAAAAGTTATTTGAGCCTTGTACTCATATCAGTAAATTATTTTCAAAAGTAATGTGGAGTATGTGATTATCATATTATTATGAGTTATTGATCAAATTATATGTCAAGTATCTCTACTGTTATTTTATTAGTAAAACCCTTGTGAAAAAATTCAACAGCTGATGTACAGTGCCGAGGTCACAGTTCTATTGTATATTCCAGGACAATTACATTGAAGGGGCCAACGGGAAATCTTTAAGTTTGGGTTTGAAATAGATTTTTGGGGCACCTGTCCTGGAACTTGCCTGACACACTTCGTATGTCTATATTGACAGAAGAAGTGTGTTTACAAGAAATATAGAAACGTGATCTTCATGGCATGCGTGTGTACGTGTCATGCAAAATCACGCATTTAATGTGTTTTTGTTTTGTGTGGGTTTTTCGTTTGTTTGTTTTTTGTCTGCAGATGTATGACGTTGGACTGTGAACCCTGACAACAGTTGGATGAAATGGTCAAAATCTGGTTTTGAATGCAATGATTCCTGAACAAAAAAAAAACAACATGTTTTACAGTTGACAGTAAATACAGTTTTGTTTTGTTTTGTTTTTTGCCACTCAGGACAGATTACAAATCGCATCATGAATTTGCTGAATCAGTGGTTCTCAATCCTTTAAGGGCCTCGACACACCAATCCGATGTCGGCAGTCGGGAAGTCGGTGTGCAACATCTGCTTGGTGTAGGGCGCACCGTCATAACTTGGAGCTGTTGTCGGGGCGTTTTGGGACGGCATCAGGCTGTCCTGACAAATGATCACTCTGATTCACTGTTAGCTTACAAATCAGTGAACAGGACACACAAAAGTGATGTACGCAAACAAACAGCAAAGAAGTTCGGCGGATGCTACAGTCCGTCACGTTGGCAAACATCGGATTGGTGTGTCCGCACCCATTTGTTCACAAAACGTGCATACGAAATCACGAGTAACTTGTGCACAAAACGTGCACACGAAATCATGAGTAATTCTTAGAGCACGATGAGATTTATGAACGAGTGATTGAGAAAACTAAGGCGGAAACAAGTGGAAGACCGAAGTTAAGATGCGCTGGCATCATACAAGTCAAAAGTGTGGCTACAGTTCGGATTTTATGGTAGGCCCAAAGCTGAAGAAGAACTTTGCTCAATGCAAGAATTGTCTTAATAAAATAAGGTAAACTGGAAGCACGACAAATATGCACAGCCACTTGTGACAGGATCACCCAGGGCTAGTAGTGAGCCAAAAAGCCGCTATCAGCTTTCCTCCTGGCCAGACCAGCATGGGTTCTCTACTTCAAGCAAAGCTCCCCTTCAATCCCCCCCGGGGCTAAGTCAATCACGCACAGCATCTCTTTGTGTATGTGCAAAGCTCTCCGCCCGCACAGCGTAGTTGAGAATGATGGTGTTCGCTACATGATGCACACTCTGGAGCCACTCTATGAACGGCCAAGTCAAAAACAATTCACAGAGAAAACAATTCCAACTTTGTATGAAAAGGCCAGAACTCAACACTTTGATTCTCTCCTCTTTCATCTATAACTGCTTTAAACAATAAAGAGTATGCAGAAAAGTG
>NW_017805582.1:17874-25535 GCF_001891065.2 Hippocampus comes
TTATCTGTAACCCTGTCATACCAACAAGGCGTCTTTTCCAGGAACTTAACTAGTGTCCTACAACTACAGCAACTACAATAAAATCCACCAGTAATAAAAGATTAAGTCGTCGCTTATCGTTTTCAACAAAGAGAGTGTCGCTAAAATGATTAGAAGTCCTCTCCAGTTCAACTTTGAACAGAATGAGAATTGAAAGTGCTCCCACGGATGCCTACACTAAAAGACTGATGATTGGCTCATTTCGATGTCAATCAAACTGGAACACAGGCTCAGACAGATCATCCAATCTGATGCAGAAAAACTGAGCGTCCGGTACCCGCCCACTGCCATCCAGTCCCAGAGATGCCGAGCATCCGTGGGCGGGACAAAAAACAGTTTGTATCCAATGACTCGTCTCCGTCTAACGTATTGGGACAACCTACCATGAACTCTTGAGACGCTCGGCGTCCGGGCAGCGGGACGCTCAGCGCACTCTCAGCGGACTCAGCGAAGCTGCGGGAATGAATGAGAAAGGACTCGCGTCGTAACCAGTAAGAAGAAGCTAATTCGGAACAAAAGTTGAGCACGTTGTAGCGTATATTTAGTCAATGACATGTACACAATGAAATTTACATTCATATATTTGATCACTTATTCTTTGACATTTTAGGGGAAGCTGAACTTCCCTCGCAGTCCGAAAGCAGTCGCCACTGTTCAGAAGGCAGTGGACGAGAGGAAGATTGACGTGAAAAAGCTTGTTGTCAGTACTGATAATGCTTCTAATATGACTGGAGCAATGGACCAAACTGGTTACCCGCATTGTTGAGGGGGTAAGTGGCCTTCTTTCCTCCGCGTGTTCATTTAATTTCGGATGGTGAGGATATTGGCTATCCAAATACAGTCTGGAGACGATGAACAGGGCCTTCGAAGGTTTTATTTGCAGAATATTCCGAGCACATGTGAGTTACAGACAATGGCTGTAGTAGATCACAAGTGCAAAGACACAAGGGATTCACAACATATTTATATCACCAGAAGGGCGGTACCGAAACTATGGTGCGGCATCAGGACTTTCCTTTCTCCGTTTTCAATGTTTTTTCCACCTATTAAATCTTGCGTCACAAGATTCCCTGAAGGTGGCCACTGTTGCCAGGCTTCTTGCCAAGATTAGAAGGATCTCAAACTACTTTCACAGGAGCACAATAGGCAATGGTGCATTGAGATGGATGTGCTACTGACCTGATTCACGGCAATAGTGTTTAAGAAAACATTTTATTCACTTAAGACAGATTTGTCAAATTGAGCATTTCATTCAGTCATTCTTTCGCATAAACATAAGTCATTTAGAAAGTAGCGGGATATCGTTCACCTACAGCATAAACACAATACAATCGACTCAAAAAAGGTATTTGAAGCAAAACGAATGTCATGTCATCCCCACCTAAAATGATAAATAAAAATAATAAACACCATTGTTTATAGGGAAGAGCAATACTTTCAAACTACAATATTGCTACTCAAGAAACACCGTTGCAACTGTTATTGCAATACCACATCATACTTTTGATATGTTGATACAACTTCACTTGTCTTCTTAATAGGAACGTTACACGTGTTAGAGTTCATCTTTCTCTTCTCCTTGGCAGTAGCATGATGCTCTCTGGCTGTTCATGTAGGGTCTGCAACCCAGAGTCCACACCGTGTTGAACAAAGTGTCTGCCACCGTTTCACATGCTGAAGAACAAGAGGTGCAGTGCATGTTAGTCTTTGCAGCAGAGTTGTCGATAGTACGTACCCAAAAAACACTGTAGGTATTTATTTATTTATTTTTACATGTTTTCAAATCTGGGCCTTAATGGTGATTTAGTTGGCTTTTTAGCTCGATTTTGTTTGGCAGTAGTGATTAATCCTTATGAATTTCATTTCAACTCAAGTACAACTTTGTCACTCATGAAATAAACTCATGAAAGCATTTAAAAGGTTTTTGATTTTTCAAACACAGCTCATTTATCTGATTGCTCCATTTCAACCATCAGTGAGTTACAAAGGAATAAACATCTAAGATCACATTCAGCTATAAAGGGGATGTCACCCCAAAATTTTCTTTATATTATCTTTTATATTATCTTTTATATCTTTTTCACCAGTCTAAACATAGCCTGATTAATATTACATTGATGGAATGAATTAATGTGGAAGTCAACACAAACATTTTCTTTATAACAATATATTCTATGCAGCCCCACTCCTCAAAACACAGCATTCTGATTAATGTATTTGTGGAATATGAATTTAGCAGCAGCATCCGCCACTTCTTAATCCATCTCCGGGGGCAGCCATTTTGCCACTTGCTGTCAACCAATCATGGCTCAGCTTCCAAATGTCACATGACCAAACTTGGGAAAAACAGTAGGCACTGTGATGTCATTTTCAGTTGACAGCAACTGGCAAAATGGCCACCCCCTGAGATGGATAAAAATAGGTAAGTTTTGCTGCTTAACACTAACATTATGAATCAGAATACCGCGTTTTGACTTATGAGGCTATATAGAACATATTGTAAAGAAGGTTTTAGGGTTGACTTCCCTGTCAAGGCAGGTCAGTTTCCTACAATGTACAAGAGTGGACCTGTAACATTCAGCAAGGTGAGAATTGGGAACATGAGGAAATGGGATGGAAAGAGGATACCAACCTTCAACTTTGGACACAAAACCAAGGCTCTTCTTGAGGTCGGTGCAGATGCTGTGGAGGCACCAGCGAAACTTGGAGTCACAGCGGTACTTGTTTGAGCCACAGGTGTCATAACACATGTCCAGCTGATTGCAACACTTGGTCATGGCAGGGATCCCCATATCCATCTAGGGCACAGCAAATGTCACATTTGGCGCCATAGTTGGCACCCGTAGGCAAGAGCTTTGCTTTTTGTTGTTTTTGTCTTTTGTTTTGTCATTTGATGTTTGTTGTCCTTTGTGTGAACAGTTTTCAGCGTTTTGCCATGACATTCGGCAAACAAGAAGAATCTGTGCTTGATGGGTGCACCTTCTCGGCAGCACGCGTGTACCAGCACTGATTTGGTTTCCGGCAAAGCGTATGGCGGCACTATTTGACTGTCGCCGTTCAACAGCCCCGGGGCGCTTTTGTGTTTTTGCACCTGTAATGGGTAGCATTTTTTACAGCCCCGTTTTCTTCAGCGGAGATGTCGGCGCTGTTGGACAGTCTGCGTTGGTGCAGCTGGATGGACGGCCGGTGGAGCCGAGGAGAGAGGAGCATCGGCGTATTTAGAACAGAGAGTCACACCTTGGAATTGAAGGGATTTACATGGGGATGGGAGAAGTGAACCGTGTTTCATGTTATGTGCTGTGTTATATTATTTTGTTATTTTATGTTAACTGTTCTGTAAAGGGGCAGCCCGGTAGTCCAGTGGTTAGCACGTCGACTTCACAGTGCAGAGGTACCGGGTTCAATTGCAGCTCCGGCCTCCCTGTGTGGAGTTTGCATGTTCTCCCTGGGCCTGTGTGGGTTCTCTCTGGGTACTCCAGTTTCCTCTCACATTCCAAAAACATGTATGGCAGACTAATTGAACCCTCTAAAGGGGTGTTCACACGGCAACATCTGCTCCGGTGCTGCGCCGGCGCTGCGCCAGTGGAGCGGTCACACGTGCAAATTTGCTCCGGCGTAGCCCCGGAAAACAGCTTACACCGGAGCAAATTTGATCCACCTCAGGGAGGTGTTTTAAAAATTTGCTCTGGAGCAAATGCTCGTTTGCTGATCAGCATGACCAAATTTGCACGTGTTAACTCTCCAATTTGCTCTGGAGCAAATGCTCATTTGCGAGGGGGGAGTAGCCTCGCTACGCATGAGAAGAGTTGATTACATATGGCGAGAACGCGTTGCTTTCATGCTCTGTCGGACTTCTGTCATGTGTTTGTTTAATAACGACACAAGACATGGCTGGTAACAACAGCAAGCACCTTTTGGGTTATACCATCTCAACTAGAATGGGGGGGGGGGGATAGTCCCCAAATGTCATCTTTGCTTTTGTAGGAGACTGGACTGTCTCGAGAGTTGTTTGTGTAGTTTGTTCCTTTGTTGTGTGTTCACAACCCCCTGCACCCCATAGAATTTATTTTGTGATTTCCTCTCTTGATTTTTCTGTTTGCCGCATTACATGTTTGCTTTTCTGAGTGTCATTGAAGTCATCGTTGATTTACGTTTTCAGGGGCGGTCACTCCCGAGCTGAAGGCACGGAGACCGCGAAGGAGAAGGACGTGCCTGTACAGTAGTTGCTTGGGTTGTGTATAAGTTTTAAAAAGAATCAACACGACAGCTCCTTTGTTTTCTGTCGTTTTGCTCCACTGCAGAAACTGCCGTGTGACCGTAAGTGGAGCTGCACCGACGCTGCGCCGGTGCTGACACGCTCAGCGGCTTTGTACGTGTGACCGCTCCACAAAATTTGCTCCGGAGTTAAATATATCGCAACAAAATACATCGGTGTAGCGCCGGAGCAAATGTGTGCCGTGTGAACACCCCTTCTATTGTCCCTAGGTGTGAGTGTGGGCATGGATGGTTGCTCATCTCTGTGTGCCCTGTGATTGGGTGGTAACCTATTCAGGGTGTCCCCCGCCTACTGCCCAGAGACAGCTGGGATGGGCTCCAGCACCCCCCGCGACCCGAGTGAGGATAAAGCGGTTCAGAAAATGAATGAATGAATGTTCTGTAAAGGGCTTTGTTACAGCTGCAGCTGTTGTGAAAGTGTTGTATAAATAAAGATGTATCACGAGCCATGGATGATTTTAACAATCTAGTTACAAAGTCAATGTCTTGGAAACCTGTGACTTGTTGGTGTTTTGTAAAAAAAAAAAAAAAAAAAAAAAGATTAATATTTGATTGTGTAATAGTAATTCATATTGAAAATGAAAACAATATGGGCTGCAGGATCTGGCCTAACTGTCTCTGTTGCAAAGTCAACAGTGCAGTTGATTATTATAATACACAGATGTGACATCATAGTAATACATCAAAGTTTCATGAAAAAATAATGTTCCACTAAGAAATAGCGACAGCCTTGTTTCCAATTTTGATCTTTGGAACCAATGTTGAATAAAGCATAAGATGAAAAACAGGGTTTGACGACAAAGTTAGGTCAGGCAGTTTTTGCATTTAAAAAAATACAGTATATATTTTGTGTAAACATTTTGCATTAATTGTCATAAATGTTGTGAAGCACATACCCCTTCTGGAACAGGAAGCCCAAAGAAGTACGAGCTGCACCCATCCGGCTCAGGCATCTGGTACCCAGGACGTGGAAGTGGAGCATTACCTGAGAGAGGTGAAGAACTCGACATGTATACAAATATTTCATGGTGTCAAGCACACATTGAGAAATGAGATATCACCATATGAAACCTATTTGCTATCGGATGAGGTCACAGTCCATTTTGTGACCCTCCCAGATGATAAGAACATTGATAATTGCAAGGAATTTACAACAGTGGGCCCCGTGAAAGGGTGTTGTACATTTTTTTTTGAATTAAAGGTGATAAAATATTTTTTATTTTCACTGTGACGTTTATGTATATATATTTTTGTCTCCGTCTGATCAGCATGACCAAATACCCTAAACCCTAAAACAATATAAAGCAATGCAAATTTTAAATGTTTTTCATCTGAAAACAGCAAAACTGTGACAACACTGTATCACAAGAAATGCCAAATGTAACTTTCTGAATTAAAGGTTTTCGACAATAATCCGTTCCAGAAGGCTGTTCGAAAAGCGATTTGTTCGAAATTCGAAACTATTTTATTAGCCCATGATTAGGGGTGAATATACTATGCAGAAATAACATAAAACAGTGAGATTTGCGTAAATCACAACGCATCCGCTGACAATGAACACTACATGAGGAAGCGTCACTTCCACGAGTAAGGAAGCCGGGAGGAGTCAAGTGGCGTATTCGAGTTTGCTTTGTCGAAAACCAGTTTTCGGTCGTAATCCGAGGCGTAAAACTATCAAAGTTTCTGGTCGAAACCCGATTTGGTCGAGAACAGATACGTTCGAAAACCGAGGTTTGACTGTACTTTACCGTATCGGCAGCGGTATTGGCATAGTCCATCTCGTCCTCCCATGAACTCCAGAATTGAGTCAAAGTAGCCGCTGGCAGCCTCAAAGCCACCTCTCAGAGAGTTCAGGCCCCACTCGGTGTTCTCCTCCTCCACAGCATTGGATGCTGCAGATGGAGGCGATGCTGCTGTGACAGTTTCTTCGGTTTCTTGAGTGACAGCACTGCGGAGGAACAGGAGCAGGAGGGGAGCAATTAGGGCCCAGCGGCTCATCCTGCAGCTCATACAGTTCAACACACATAAACTAAAACACTCACAGGCTGAATAGTGAAACTGCGTGACCTGAACTTTGATCATGCAGACGTCAGGACAACCTCCGATGTGGAGGAGCAAAGTCCAGGTTTTGTCTTGCAGAGCTTGTAATCACGCTTTGTGATTAATCGCACACACTGATACTGTACCCGGTTCAGTTTGGTTTCATTAGATTTTCTTCTATTAATTTAGAGCTAACTCTTGTTTAATCGCGGGTAACTTTTCTCAATTGTTCAAATGTGCTCCCGGTCCAGGGGTCTACAGTACAGTCAATATTATATTGCATCTAGTGAGGGAACGGGGATAAAACAATAATCAAAAGTAGAGTCACACAAATGCCTTTTTTCTTCACTTTCTTAAGTGTAAATCAAATATACGTATTTCTTTTGTTTTTAGGAGAGTTCAACAGTTTTGTGGTTTAGATTTGTTTCTCAGCGCTCTAAATATGACACGGTGATTTTTAAAGACACAGACCTTGTCCTGACGTGCGGTGAGGTTCATGACTGTGGAGCGCAACGTGATCCTTATCCTCATAACATGACTGTTGTGGCATCGTACCTGCTAGACTTAACTGTGCACTTTTTAGTCACAAAAGTCTGGCCTCAGACATGCACTGCTCGGCGCAGATGCACTGTCACACAGGAAGTCCTGGAATATATTTCAAAATAAAAGTGCTTGCACGACTGTACATGACAGGAAGTGGCACGATAGATTTTAAATAAAACTCAATTGTATGGAACACTGTAAAACCAGCACCGCCGTAAAAAAGAATACAAAGAATACAAATTTGTTTTCAGACAAGTTTTAAAGATGGCCAATGAGGGGTTTTGGCTAACGTTTCCCAGTTAATTTGGTTGCTTATGTAAGTCGAGGGGTTCGTAGGTTTTAGATGGATTTGCTCTACGTTTAGAATGGGCAAAAAGCGGAGGACGACTTCGTTTCAATAGTATCCAGCTGCAGACTCGGAGGAGGTAGCTTCAGGCAGTGGTAGACATACGCACGCCGGAAATGGCTTTGGTAAGTTTTGGCAAATTTATTTTCAAAATAAAATCCCAAAGTGGCTGTGGTAAGTTTAAGTTTTGGTATTTATCTTAACTATACACTTATCAAGTCTTATCTCTCTCTCTCTCTCTCTCTCTATGCAGTATATATATATATATAGATATATATATATATATAGATTTTCAAAATAAAATCCCAAAGTGGCTGTGGTAAGTTTAAGTTTTGGTATTTATCTTAACTATACACTTATCAAGTCTTATCTCTCTCTCTCTCTCTCTCTCTATGCAGTATATATATATATATAGATA
>NW_017805582.1:29083-39703 GCF_001891065.2 Hippocampus comes
TAGAGAGATCGATAGATCGATAGATCGATAGATAGATAGATACGACTGCAAATGAAAGTGAAACGTAATCGTAAAAGGGAATTTAAATTATTTTATCTTTCTGTAAAAATTAAGAATATTAATATTTTTTTATCAAACTAATTTGAGATAGAATTACTTTGACTTATTTGATGACCTACTTTGCAATACAACTAAAATTAGTAGCTCTTAGACTCCGTGGTCAACATAACAGGTTTGACGAATAGAATCAATAATTCATAACGTTTAAATATAATACAATAATTACAAAACACCTGGCTTTTTATGCATTATAATAAATAAAACAAATTCTGAAAATATCAATATCACACAACTTCAAACCAGCATGTATGAAGCTTGATGGAACTGTTCTTAAGTTTAACAAAAAATAAATCAAATAAAACCAGATTCTGTATCCCCGCCAAAATGTATCCCTTTAATACCTAGATGATCCATGTCCATTTCTAAAGTACTGTCGGATTCAAAAATAAAACACAAAAAGTATTTTTGAAAAAGCACTTTATTGCTCACTCACTCGCTCACTTCCCTTGTTGTCGCAACTCCTTTTGGATCCTCTGCTCAAATTCCTCTCTTTCACTGAAGTAAGGTTGTAAAACATGAAATGCAACAGAAACTGAAATGTTTTGAAATGTATTATTTGGTACATGAGAAAGGGAGTAAGGATTTAATTGCATTTTAGTTGAAAGAGAATTAGACAGTTTACTCTTACCTTGTGTGTAACGTTTGTCCAACAATAAATAAGTGTTCGGCATGTGCCACTGAGACCTTGTGGGTTGTGTGTAATGTTTGTCCAACAATAAATAAGTGTTCGGCATGTGCCACTGAGACCTTGTGGGTCACGGCGAGACCATAAATAATAGCCTATTAAGAGAAAAGGATTTGTACATTGTGTGAATATTTTCTAAAATATTTCAATCTACAAATACAAAAAAATCGATATGCACTTTTTGGACTGTGGGGTTCCAATGTTGGTGTATACAGACAATGGAATGTTGTTTTCTTTGGCATGCTTTTGTCGTTATTAATGTCAACGTCGTTTTGACATTATCATCTAATTCATAAACAACTAGGCGTGCTAAAACATTTCATCCTCACTTGCGCTATATATTCTATCGTCGAGAGAATGTGAGTGTAGCCGGGATTCAAGTTGGCATAAAGTTTTCATTGACGCTCGTCGACTGAATATTACCGTCGTAGTTGTTGTAGTGCATTAAAACAACACAACTCCGTTTTACTTTTAGTTGATTTTGCTGTTAAATTATCTTACAATTACAGGGCCTATAAAAACTTTTTAAGATCCACATGCGACTTACTTCGGAATCGGGCATCATCCTTCTGACGTCATATCCGGCGCAAAGTTACTTGCCTAAACCTACCTTTGCCTGAATCGGCCTCCTCCGGGTCTGCAGCTGGACCCTTCTCCTTCGTTTGAACACAGCTTTTTTTTTATTTCTCCAACCGCTGCCTCGTAACTCGCGAAAGAACACTCCCACTTCCGGTAACGACCCACCTAACTGCTTTTCTTCCCCAATCACATGTAAGCAACATTAGAATATTCAGGAAGTATTAAACAGAATATAATTAAGGTAACTAACAGAAAAGAATATAATGCTTAAATATAAAATGATAATAATTAACAATTTAACAAAAGCTTACACTTAGCTGTAATTTTTTTCTATTGTGGTTATTTCCAATATGCACGCCTATTTGTGGATTGTTTTCAGCATTTTTTTGGCCACGACATTCGTCAAAGGAGAAGAAACTGCGCTTGGTTGGTTGCGCCTTCTCGGCAGCACGCGTATACCAGCACTGATTTTGATTGGGAGGAATGTCGGTGCAATTTGACTGTTGTTGCCGGACAGCCCCGGGACGCTTGTGTTTTTTTGCGCCTGAAATGGGCAGCATTTTTCACAGCCCCGCTTTATTCTTGTTTATGTTTATAGCTACTTAAAAGATGAAGTTCTCTACTGACTTGGCGTTTGGTACCCAGTTAATTTAGTTGCATAGCATAATGTAATTGTTTCTACTGTCGTTGTTACAACTATGCACATCTACTTCTGTTTCTCTAATCAGAACAAAAAAAAAATTGTTGGTGGGTTGAGTTTAAAAATTTCGAGGGACAGCGAACGCAGCAGTGCTTTGTGACGTATAATTTACGGGACATTTCCACATTGGAAACATACTTAGGCGTATACAATAAACTAAAGGAGAGTATTGATTAAAACAAGTGTTAGGCTTCTTGTCATAATGGCTTTCACAAATCTCTTTGCGAATCTTTCTCACAATGGTGCGAAGATGAATGATCAGCCGTCAGTTACAGTCAGGTAATCGCCGCAATCTTTGATTAATTCATTCATTATTAAGGTTGCACTTACTTTTATATTTTTTTTAAAGTCTCGCTAATACTTCTCTGACCTGATCTATTTATTTTCAGGGGCGACATTGACAAGGTTCAAAGGAGTACAAGAGGCAAAAGGAGGACGAGCAGAGGCGAGTCACATGATCCTCGTATAAAGGTATGTTAAACAGTTGTTTAAATCCTCATAAGGTCACACTTTGCATAAACAATTAACCGCAACGTGAATGTACTTATATATTGCCATTAATGCTGCGTCTGACTCTTCTCTTTTTTTTATCCTTTGAGAGAAAGAGGAGAGCTTGCTCAGAGCACGCTGCCTGAGTTCCATGTCAGTCGATGGATGCTTAAACCAGCCCAACTGTTCAGTACAGGGGTTGCAGCATCAGGTTGTGTTTTTTATTTATTTATTTATTTATTTTTGCTGCTGCAGGAGTGACTGGTGCACTTGAAAATAGATCGCTTCACGAGGAAAGAGCATAATTTGGAAAAAATGAAGCAACGTCTTCAGACATCAGCCAGGAAGTTAAAAGCTTGGGTGCAAATGAATGGGTCTTCCAAATCCACAATAACCTAAAGCATACGGCCGAACTGGTTGTACAGTGGCAACAAAGTCAATGATCTATTTATTTATTTATCTAGTTATTTTTTGGGTTGTCATTAAAAATGTAAGAGCAGACCTGAAATGGCATGTGTGAGTAAGGCGGCCTACAAACTTGTTTCAGTTTACAGCAGTTCTGTCCGAAACAATGGTCCAAACTTCCTGCCAGCTATTGTGAGAAGCTTTGTGGAAGGATGTCCAAAACGTTTGACCTGGCATTTAGTAAATACAAATACTTTTGGTAGGTAATTCTAACTGGCCAAGAACGGCAAACGTTTATGCTTTCATGTCAGACAGGGAGGAAAAAGTGTGTTTTTGTATAATCTATGTATAACGTATGATTCCAACTGTATGTTTTGTATTTCACCCTAAGTTGGGAATTCGTGAGTAAATTGAGAAGAGGTCATGATTTCAGTTAACTGTATATCACTGCGACAGTTTTTGGGGGTACGGTCCTGTGAGAATTTTCCATTGTTAGGTGATAACCCTCACAGCACTTTTTGGTGTTGGCTTTGTTTGTGAGACAACTAAAGGTTTTCTTATCATATCTTATCTTTTCGTAATCTAGACAATTGATTTGTCTCGATCTCTTTCACAGAGGCAATGTAACTGGACAAAAGCGAGCAGAAGTGATTTTGATACATTTTCCCAAGATGATCATCCCAAGACTTTAGACTACCATGTGCAGATCACTGATCATGAGAAGATGAGGGCTGGCTTCACTGAAAGGGTAGCAAATAACTGTGCCAATGAGGCCTCGCACAGTGGCCAAAAATGTAAAATAAACCACAGCATGAACCAGCAACAGCAGAGAAAACGCACCAAGCGCCAAAAAGGTCAACAACAGGAGCAAGAATGGCCTCAAAATCGAGCACGAAGCCATCCTACAAAAAGTTCAAGGAAACCTAAAACCAGAACAGAACCCAGAAAGCATATGAAGAACAGAAATAAGACTCAGGTGAGATTTCTAATCGTGACGAATTAAAGTAGCGCAAATTTGGGTTTACGTCTTACGACTTCACTTCAAATTCTACCGGCATGCTTCTAATTATTTCTCTTCTTAGCCCGACAAATATTTCTCACCAGAGTTCAGGGAGCAGAACATTGTGCTGGTGAATGAACAAATTGTCTGCCGACATTTTCTTCACGGGAAGTGCATCAAGGTGGGTGACGTTTTTGCGCACGTTAACTGAAAACTCGTATCCACCAAAAGAAAAACATTTTAATACAGGACGTTTTGAAAAGTCGCTGCTATCCCCCTTGCCCTCGTCCGCAGGGTGACAGCTGTCAAATGCAGCACATCGAAGCGCGGAATGATCTCATCAAAAAGCATTGCAAGTATTACCTACAAGGAGCCTGCGTAAAAGGGGACCACTGCCCGTTTATGCACAATATCCTTTGCAGTACACCAAATAATGTCATCGTGGACTCCACTACAATTTGGTAACATGTAGCACTGGCGAGGCAACCAGCGTTTGGGGTAAAGTCTTGATCCACTTCGGACTATTGCCCGAAGTACTTCAGTTCCATTTCCGTTGTTTCCTGAACGGCTGTGCACAGTCCTTTCCCTGCAAATTTTTCCATAAAAAAGGAAAGTGCTCTAAAGGAGAGGACTGTCGGTTTTCTCACGAGCCACTTAATGACATCACCACAAAATTGTTGAATGAGGTATGGATACAAAGTTTGCTTGTTCACGTCGTGTGTCCATTTAATCTTACAATTGTTTGAAAAAAAAAAGTATGTGAAACCCTTGGGATTATCCATAAATTTGTGATCAAATTTGATTTGATCCTTATCACAAGTCACAACAAAATATAAACACAGTCTGCTTAACACCACAAAAAAAAAAAAAAATTTAATTAACATTCATCAAAGTCCTGAATCAGCCAACCTGAGTCCAATTAAAGTGAGAATATTGCAGATGGTGGTTGCCCAATCAAAAACACACATGCCCCATAAAAAAAAACACACACAAAAACACCTGTTTTGCAATATTATTCACTTGTAGGAAGTTAGAAAGGTAAATAAAGGTCTTGCTAAAAGTTTGGATGTGCACCAGTCCATAATAAGACTATTCAGGACTGGCGCTGCACTCCCTCAGCGTGGCCATCCTGTAAACCACACGTGTCAAACCCAAGGCCCGGGGGCCCAGATCTCACCCGCCATATCATTTTATGTGGCCCGCCAAAGCAAATTATGTGTATCGACTTCATGTTTCTCGCTAAAATACCAACATTGCAAACTGTCTTCACTTTTAAACACATTGACCTATTGCAAGAATTTTTGTTCCCAACCACCCTTTTAAAATAAACGTAATATTTGAAAAAAACATGTTTTTATTGGCCTCTGGTTTCAAAACTAGTTATCTATCAATTTATTGTGTAGCCTATATTTAATATGAGACGATTATACATGAAATAATTAGTCATCACTGCCCTCTCAAGGAAATAAACGAGGATGTGGCCCGTGACAGAAATGGGTTTCGACACCCCTGCTGTAAACATAATGTAGCAAGAGCATTGTGCATTGAGTTCAGGGAAAATATTAAGACGTCCAGAAATCTCTGGCACGTTGACGTCTTTGTTGACAAATGTACACAAGTAAAACAGACAACAATTAAAGTATTTGGAGGACACCAAGGAGGCCACTTTTGTCCCTAAAACAATTGCGATTGGGTTGAATTTTGCGAGAGAGTCCCTGGATGTTCTGCAGCACTACTAGGGACCGATTATATCGACAGATGAAACCAAAAGTGTGTTGTCTGGAAGGAGCGCAGGACGCAAAATACATGGTGCGGTGAGGAAAAAAAAAGGACCAAAGTAAATCAACAGCTGAATTGCTTCAACAGAAGAAAGTGTAGCCTCAGTAGTGGCCCAGTGAAAGCCCTGACCTCAACTCGATTGATGTATCTCAACAGTGTAACATCCCAAGAACATTGCAGAGTCTAAATGTCCACATACTTTTTCCACCTTGCACTGTGATGTTTACATTGTTTCTTTCAACAAAATGGTATTCGTTCGACAAAATGGTTTCCATTGTATTGACTTAGATGATCAGATCGCATGTATTGACCAATTTATGCCAACATCCAGTCATTCCATAGGGGGTGCACACTTTTTCCCGCAGCTGTACTTTTGCAGTGTGTTTCAAACTACTGCACAGTTCTTTCTCGACAGGTCATGGCGTTAGAGGTGGAGTATGCGAAGAAAAATGAGCAGTCTTCAGTTCAGCCCGTGACAGGAGATGAGCCAGAGGTCACGCAAGTTCCCAATCCTCCTGTTATACATCAAGAAGCAAATAAGGGCTGTGGTGAATTAGTACAGCCCTTCAAGTATGTGTTTCCGCAATGGCTTGAAATCTAAGCACGATCACGTAGAATTTAACCTTTAAAAAGTTCGTGCAGCTGGACCCACTCTAGTTTTTTTTTTTCAGGTTTAACTTTTACAACAGTGCCGAACCGAATGCAAATACCAAGGAAACGTGTCGGGCTGAACAAGTGGGGGATGTCACTAAAGAAGATGCTCAGGCATGGGAAGCAGCTTGCCAGTCTCCGTCAGTTGTCCCCTCCCCCGGGCCGCCAGTTTTATACTCTGTTGAAGCAGTGCTGGGACTAAAGTCGTCCGCTGTCTTCAAAACTCCCTTAAGTCCAAATCTAACCACGCTCTCTGTCCTTCCTGCCTCCTCTGGCTGTGCTGGCTTGGCAAACCATTGCGAAGTCCCTTACTCAGTTGACGTCCACATGGCATCTAAATCCACAGAGTTGGGTCGCTCACCTACCACTGCTGCACCAATGCCACGGGTGGAATCTTACACTCCCACAGGCCAGCGGAGCTCTGCGAGCCGACATAACAAAGCCTCAGATTTATCACGTCCACAAAATGAGCCTTGGAGAGAGACGACAGCCTGCCAAGTGGCTCAAGAGATTCACTCTGACGATACACCAGTGCCGACTTCTACGTCGAAACTCACTCAAGCGGAGAAGTGTGCAGATTACATGAAAACCGGACGCACAAGACATAAGAGCTCACTCCATTGTCTTGAAAAAGAGGAAAAGCAGAATCCAACAACAGACACGACATCCTCTGTAGACTGCGCTCAACAGCTCAAGTCCAGCAAGCTGGACTTCCAAAGCCTTTTTTCTAGCCCCCCTCATCTGTTATCTACCCCCAATCTGACAAATGATTTCTATCCTTTTAATCAGTCACCTCAGAGGTCCACACCGTTCCAAGAGAGTGCCTCTGTTCTAACTGCACTTATCAACCCCTCCTCGGAAACCGCTGCTTGCGGGAACCCCAACAATCACCTTCCCCTGCAGGGCCCGTATTCCAAAAACGCCAAATCTGCTCTCACTTCTCCGGCACCACAGGCATATTGTTCAAGTGGAACCACAACACAGCGTAAAACTGAGACTCTTAGCCTCCCGGCACTCGGTTGTAATAAAACCTTGAAAACGCCATTTAAAAGCCTTTTTGCGAGTTCAACAACCTTATCCACCCCCCGACACTTTACCCAAACTGTCTCTGCTACTCCTCAGTGGACTAATATCAAATGCCAACATTCTACCACGAAAAGGACTGCCGAACCAGCCCAGGCCCGTGCGAATTCTCTGTGCAGCCTTTTCGCCACCCCTCCCGCTCTCCTCTCTCCACCATCCGCGCCTCAAACAAACCATTCATACCAGCCAGAAGATACGGCAGCTCTTTGGTCAGGCGCCGCTCAAAGTGACGCTCCTATTCCCACCCTAGTCTCACAAGCAGCATCCCACGCAGAAAATGACAGATTAGTTGATCCAAAGCAGCAGCAGACTCAAGAAAATGCTCACAGGGGGATACCCACCAGCAAACTGGCAACCCATCAGCGGCTCCACGGCGCGCATCCATCCGTTGGTAAGAAGACCTCACTCAAAGGCTTATGAGCACTATTATGAGTTCTGATACAACAAGTTATCTTTGTCATTCTGTAGATTCTTCACCAGCAGCCACTTCAAATTCAGTCCTGAAAACACTCTTCCTGTCCCTGAGCCCGTATCAGCAAGACAGCCAGTAATCGAATGGTATTATTCAATATCTAATATGAGAAGTGGACACACTCTTGTTAAGTGGACACACTCTTGTTAAGTTTTATCATGTCCAAAGACTTCTGTAAAGTGCATGTAGGGGTACACATGCACTTTGTAATGTCACGGTTGTGCCGTATTTTCTTTTTCCCTAATGTCATGTTTTGGGAATTGTACCGCTATTTGATCAGCTCAATATGACAAAGGGTTTATCTCAACCAAATGACTGAATGTGATAAATGAATTTCCAATTGTGAAAGGCTTTTACAATGACGCACTTTTAATTTCACTCATCTATGAAAACATTGACTTTAAAATGAATTGTACAGTTACATTTGTTGAAATCAAATCTGTTCTAAATAGGAGTATTATCGTCTCCTTTCTTTCTACCACATCAAGCTAACATTTTAGCAATGGTAGCTTCTTTATTTTTTTACAATCTACTGCGTGTCAAGTTAGAGCACAATGGCACTAACATTGGTACTTTTTAAGAGCACAAAAATTACCTCGCCACTTTGAGGTTTGGACTGTGTTCAGATAACTGTAGATAAACCTGAAGCGTCACATATCGTGAAACGCAAAGGGTTGGTTGAACCATGACAGCTCCACTTGACCCATTTTAAGACTTTAAAAATCAATGTTTATTCTCGGTACAGTTGTTTTTTTTTGTATTACTGGATATTGAATATGATGTTTTATAGCATGTGTTTTTTGTCTTTTGAGCACATTTTAAAAGTCATTAAAATGAAATGTAATCTTTAAAATCAAGATGTGTTGTGGTGTGCCTATCCATCCAGCCATCTCTTATTTGTGCCACATTACCTGTTGAGCGTGGTGCCTGGCTGGAGCCTATCCCAGCTGACGTCGGGGGAAAGGCGGACTGCATCCTGGACTTGTCGACAATCAGCCAGAGTGCACATCGTGGGAACCGAACAACCGATGCTGCTTGCACTGAAGTGTCCGGAATGTAATACATCAGCATCAGTGATTGTCATGGTGTAACTACGGAGTAAATAAAACAAGTGCTTGCAGCTAATGGCACAAATATTTTCACTTTTTGGTGCTTTGCATCATGTTTAATTCTTCCCACTGCTTTTGAAGCCACAATTTGGAACTCTTAAAAACTGTCAGAGCAAGAGTCTTACTGCCTTTAAACACAGCTGAGCACAGATTTTTTTCACGGGGACTGCATCTGTCATTTTTGAGGTTTTTTTTTTTTTTTTTAAACCTGCACATTGGGATTCCTCAATGTGCCAATAGTTGTGAGGCCAGGAGATGCAATTTAGACAAGATGAGCGAGATGGGCCTCTGACCTACTTGTTTGCTTCCGGTCGAACTTGGCGGAAACAGCTGGACAACGCTCGTAACAAATTGCACGCAACTCTCAACACCCTCAATGACAAACTAACAGTTCAAAAGAAGAGATTAAAATATAAATTCCAAAAGATGTAAACGCATTCAAAAAGCATGCATATCTAAAATACGTTTTTAAGAGTAGAATTAGTGTTTTAGATGTGTCGATGAAGTATCGACGTCAATTAAAACGACACCGTAAACTAATTTTTTCACACAACCCGAACTCCAAAAGCTCGCTCTTTTCATTACGAAGCCGTTTAGCGCAATTTACTTTTCGCCAGTAGGTGGTAACATTTGTCCCTGAATGGATATGCCCGTAATCTGTTTCTTTTATTCTCTATTGTATTTATGAGATTGAAAGCATAAAATGAGTGACCGCATTAATGAACCTTTTCTACTGTTCATTTATCACGCCATGTGATTGCTGTTTAGGACTCGTACTATTTTGTTTGCAGTAAAGGTTCACCAAAAGCAAAACGCTCATGAGATCCAATTCTTTCTGTGTGTACTGAAAGTTTGCATGGTTCATTGAAGTCCGGTGGAACACAATAGAGTACACGGCATAATTTGTAGTGATGGAAATTCCGGCTCCTTTTCAAGAGCCGGTTCTTTTGGCTCGGCTCACTAAAAAGAGCCGGCTCTTTCGGCTCCCAAATGGCTCCTCAGTTTTTTTGTTGCTTAAATTAATTTACTTCCAAAAATCATGTAAAATTATGTGTAAAATGAATTACTAATGTAAAAAATATATACAGTATATCAAATCTTTATTATTACTACATTTATGGCTTTATTTATATTCTTCTGAACATACTCAACATGGAGTGCTACAAAAAATAAATTACAAAGTGCAAAAACAAAGACCCATCTCAAAACAAGGTCAACAAAAAGTTCCAATCTCTGATTGTGTATATTTATAAGCTTTTAACTATTTTCAGTAAAACAACATAAGTAAGCTTTGATTACCACACAAGAAATTATAAATTAAAATTTGATATTGGATATTTTAACCTTGCACAGTCTACACGCTGCTATTGAACTATCAATTAAGTTGAAATGAGTCCAAATGTCACTGCTTTTCCTATCCATTTTCTCACCTTACTACGGAGCCCCTAAGGGGACATGGAAGAAAAAAAAAAACTTTGCGAGATCTCGCAAAGAAAGAATGCGAGATCTCGCAAAGAATGCGAGATCTCGCAAAGTATTCCAAAGTAT
>NW_017805582.1:40497-47592 GCF_001891065.2 Hippocampus comes
GTGGGTGTGTGTGTGTGTGTGTGTGTGTGTGTGTGTGTGTGTGTGTGTGTGTGTGTGTGTGTGTGTGTGTGTGTGTGTCCCTAACTCCTCCCCCTTCTCGACGCTGCAGCGTGTGTGCGTGTAACCCTCCCCTCCCTCTTCTACCACGGATCTATTAGGAGCCGGGTCCCGTCGTTCACTTCAAAGAGCCGGCTCTAAGAGCCGGTTCGTTCGCGACACATCACTAATAATTTGACACAAGGCAGTATGTTCCTGTATTCCCCTTTAAACACTGTGGCGACGTGCCTATTTTACAGCTTTATATGCCTTCACGATGACCTAATAAGCAGTGCTAAGTCATTACTTACGTCATTTAAAAAGTTTTACATCTTCAGAATATAGCTACTTGGTGGCAGCAGTAGCTCATAACCGCGTGTGTGGCCTCAATCAAGCATTGTATTTTGAAACCCGAAAGTGGGCAGACCTATTCTAGGTGAACTAAATTTGTCCATCCTGTTTATATGCGTTTGTGTGTTAAATGTTGACCACAGTATTTCATCGACGGATTACATTTGATGTCTCACGTCATTTATCAATGTGAAAAGGAAACGCTCAGGCTACGAGTCAATTTCGTGCCTGTCCGTTTAAAGGTCTGATACGACACCTTTACCTCTTTCTGCATCAGATACAATTTTCGAGTCAATAAACATTGTCAAGAAGCTAAATTATCTGTATAGATGCATTCTAATTTAATAGACTGGTTTGTGGCAAGGAGGAACCTCGATTTTAGTTTCGTTTAAGTTTATTTTTAAATATGGATTTTCTTGCTGCTCCAAATTGGTTGGAACTTTTATTACTGGTTATTCAGTAATTACTGTATTACAATGTAAATATGACTGCTGTGGAACAAAAGGCAAAAGTAACATCCACAGTACAGTATGATAAATTTGTACCAGAATGAATTCATCTTTTTTTTTTTTTTTTTGCGTGCTAGGCGCTGATAACAGATGTCAAACTCAAGATGGAGAGAGATGTCCACGAGAATAAAAGGTACATAAGCTTTACAGGTGTCTGTAAAACAAACCCCAAACTTTTCTTTAATGTGATGGTGACATGTAGAAATATGTAGTTATTGTTTTTGTTTTCATAAAATAATTCAATGACAGGCTCCACGTGAATGAGTCACTGGGCAATGAGCCTCAATCACTCCCAAAGACCTCAGAATTGGGGTGCAGCGCAACAGTGGAGGAAGAACTCATGAAGAACTATGAATCCCTAGTACAGCTGTTTAAACAGGTCTGTACATATGACTTGCCCAAAATACTTAAAAGGGAATTTGATTACCACAACATTTTGTTTACTGCGTACTGGTTGTCACTAGCCAGGGTAGATCATTTTTTTTTACCTACATGCGACCTGCATCTGATATTTTAGAACAATCTGAATGGCTCATTTCTGATTTTTTTTCAAATCCGATCTGTGATCGGATACCTATCTGATTTTTTATAATGCGTCCACAATCTGAATGTCTAGGTCACATATAGCAGACCTAGATGTGACTATTTAGCTAGGTTCACACTGCAGGTCTAAATGCTCAATTCAGATTTTGGGATGAAATCCGATTTGTGAAATCCGATTCAATATTAAATATGAACGCTTGACTGAGCATTGAACTTCAGTGTTGATCTATAAGATTAAAAACAAGTGCTGTATCCAAAGCTGCATTCAACTGGATACCCTCCAGTTGATGATATGATAATTTTGGTATCAATGACCATTTACACCACAGGTGTCAAACTCAAGGCCGGGGGCCAGATGCTGCCCGCCAGGTCGTTTTATGTGACCCGCGAAAGCAAATCATGTGTGTGAACTTGCTAAAATCTGTACCGAAATGTCAAATTGTCATGTGTAATAAATAACGTTGAGATTTTGTTTACACTCACTTGAACAATAATTGAACAAACTATTATAATTGACTTGACTGATTTCAAAACTAGTAATCTATTACTTTGTTGAGTGCAAGTAATAATTTTGCGGTTTCACTGTCATAATGGCCCTCTGAGGGAAGACGTAACTCAAAATTGGCCCGCGACGAAAATGAGTTTGACATCCCTGATTTAAACAATCATTTGTATCAAAAATCTGTACCCAAATCATGCCTTTAAAACAACTGGTCAAATTTAATTGACTGTCACAGACAATCAATAAAATCAACTGAGCAATATAGTCACAGTTTGATCACTGCACGGTGAGTCACTGGTTAGCACGTCTGCCTCACAGTTGCAGAGGTGCAATCTTCTATTCCGACACTGCCCTTCCTGTATGGAATTTGCATGTTTCTCCGGGTCCTCCGGTTTCCTCACACGTTCTAAAATCATGCGTGGCAGGCTGATTGAACACTTGAAATTGTCTCTAGGTGTGAGTGTGAGTGTGAGCGTGAATGGTTGTTTGTCTAAGTGTGCCCTGCGATTGGCAGGCAACTAGTTCGGGGTGTCCTGCGCCTACTGCCCGATGGCAGTTGGGATAGGCTCCACTATGCCCGCAACCCTCGTGAGCATAAGTGGATTAGAAAATGGATGGATGGATGGATTCTTTTTGATCAATTTCATTGGATCTCATTAATTTGTGGAAGTGGTTATAATACTGTGTGATATATGCCTTTGAATGTGTTTGACTTTAAAGTATGTCTGTGTTACGTGTTCTGCCATTGAATAGGAGCGCTTGAATGCCATGGAAATGTGGCAGAAAGCAGCACAAGAGGTGGAGCAATTCCAGGAGCTGTACCTCAAGGCTTTCACTGATGAACAGGAGGCAGATGCGGTGACACAGAAGTTCAAGGTATAATGATATAAACATAGTGTCTCGTAGCTGAGTGGTCCTGACTCTCCGTAGCCTGTGTAGTTTGACATACTGACCACGATGATGAATGTTGAGCACATCAGAATTTTTGTTCATCTTGTCACATATTGTGACATGTCCGACGTCGTCCGTCGACCGGTTCTTCATCATTGACCAATAGAAAGACAGTGCCTTGCAACTTATGATGAGAGACTGGACGTGGCGCACTCAATCACAAACAAACAAAATTGGAAATTCTGGAAAGCATTTCAACTCATGCTACATTAGCTAAATGCAAAGCTAGGGGCTAATTAGCAAACAGGGTGTCATTAAGCAAATTCATCACCTCATTTGGGTCCATACCCACCCTCTCTCTCTCTCTGTCTCTCTCTCTCTCTCTCTCTCTCTCTCTCTCTCTCTCTCACTCTTTGGCCTTTTCTAAACATAGAAACCACGCACATGCACATAATACTTCAGTCGACATGACTAAAACTGCTTGTTCCGCCTCCCCGACCGACCTGTGCCGATGAACTGAACTTTGATGGAAACATGTGACGAATGGGCGAAGTCTTGTCGGTGACTTTTTATTTGGTCACACAGGGTTGGGCACTGCCTGATGGTTTTCTGTATGTAAGCTTGAGTTACTCAGGTACACGTTGTCACAACGTCACTTGGCCTTCTATGTCCCACTGCATCCAGCCCTGCTCTGTTTTTTACTTTTAATTTTTGTATATAAAGACTTTTACTTCCTGACTTTCGTCTTCTGGATCTAAAGCCTGCTCCCTGCGTCACAATTGTATTCCTATCTGGCTCTCTGAAAAATCTTTGGAAATGGCTTTGTTATCTTTTTGAGACTGATCAATATTAAACACCTTTTAAAAGGTTGTTCTTACTTTTTTTTCACATACAGGGACAGTGGGTTGTGACTTTTTCCTCCTGATGAATAAAATCATCATGTCGAAACTGCGTTTTGCATATTCTGGCGTTGTCTTCTTGAGATATTAATGAGATAAATGTGCAATAATCCGTGAAATCAGGAAAGGGGCAAATACTTATTCGTGGTACTGTATATTTGCAGTGTGTAGGTTTATGCACATACAATGTAAAGCCAGTGTACAGCTTGTTGAACAGTTTTGATTTATTTTCCTCCTGATGAATAAAATCATCATGTCGAAACTGCGTTTTGCATATTCTGGCGTTGTCTTCTTGAGATATTAATGAGATAAATGTGCAATAATCCGTGAAATCAGGAAAGGGGCAAATACTTATTCGTGGTACTGTATATTTGCAGTGTGTAGGTTTATGCACATACAATGTAAAGCCAGTGTACAGCTTGTTGAACAGTTTTGATTTACTGGCCCCTCAAAAGAACGAAACATAGTCCTTCATGTTTTAATCATTGCCAAGAAGTGATGACGTGCCTAAATTGTGTGACTCATCAGCGGGTGTGTCAAATTTATCACTCTCAAATTGGTCACTAGAAACGCACAATATGGCAGCTCATGTCACAGAACTGTCTGAGGATCTGAAAACAAGAATTAGTGCTCTATACCAAGTTGGCCAATTCTACACAAATATTGCCAACACCCTGGAACTGAGCTGCAGCGCGGTGGCCATGACCATACATTGGTTTAACTGGACAGATTCTAATCATAACAGGTTTTGCCATGCTAAACCAAAATAGTTGAGGGCACTTGCTCAGTTGTCGATGGAAAATAGAGCTTTGAGCTCCTCGTATAGCTACAGAGGTAGAAGGGGTGTGGCTTAGCCTGTCAGAGTGTGATCATGTTCGGCAAAGGAGGCATGTGAACTTTTGGTTGGCAGGTAAATTTGACAACATGAGAAATGTGTTAAAACTCAAAAGCCGAATGTGGTTTTGGCTGGAGGATCCAGCTCCTTGAAGCCATCTTGACCTGGAAAAGTACTCGCACCAAATTATTGAATGTACCTCTTACCCAGGTTATCACACATATTAATGACTTAGTTCAATTTTTGGTCAGACGGCATCTCAGTGGCCTGTAGAAACATGTGACCTTTCCACCAGAAATGCTTAATACTTCGCTGCACAAAAGATCAACTGATGATGAACAAGAAAGTCCAGTTTGCTGAATACAAGCAGATTAGCGAAATGGATTTTTGAAACCATGTCTTGTGGTCTGAGACCAAGATAACCTTTTTTGGTTCAGATGTTGTCAAGTGTGTGTTGCGGCAAGCACACGAGGAGCACAAAGACAAGTGTGTCTTGCCTACAGTCAAGCATGGTGGTGGGCGTGTCTCAGGCTGCATGACTTCTGCCGTGGGGGGCTCTAGTTTACTGAGAGAATCTTGAATGCCAACACGGATCATGAAATACTGCACTGAAACCCTCCCTTCACAAACTGGGCCGCTGGGCACTATTACATCCTGACAATGACCCTCCAAACACACATCCAAGACAACCACTGCCTTGTTCAAAAAGCTGAGGGTAAAGGTGATAGACTGGCCAAGCCAGTCCCCAGACTTAAACACTACTGAGCATCTGTGGGGCATCCTCAAATAGAAGGTGGAGGAGCACGGTGTTTTTTTGTTTTTTTTTTTTTAATCATCCATCAGCTTCATGCTATCATGAAGGAATGAAAGATGATCCCAGTGGCAATCTGTGAACCTCAGGTGGATTCCATACTCAGAGGTTTAAGGCAGTGCTTGAAAAATAATGGTGGCAGCCAGGATAAAAGTGTTTGGCAAAAATGTGGACATTTCATGTACATTGAAGCAAATCTTACTATATATATATATAAATACACAGTATATAAAATTATTTCTATTTATATTTATATAGTAAGGTTTAGCCTAAACTGTTGGTAAAAATGCCTTTGAGAACTTCAATTAAATATCTGGCCTTTCCCCTTTCCTCACAGAATCAGCTTGTTCAATTAATACGACAGTCATGTGAACTCAAAGGGATCCATGAAGAAATGCAACTGGTAAGCAATTGGCAAAAGCTCTACTGCGTAGTTCACTTTGTAGACATAACAGTTGGTTAATTGAATCTATTCTAGACTCTAGAATTCATCAGACACCCACAATTCCTCGAGAATCTAGAGAAATATTTTGGCAGAACATGATAGTTTCACTGGGTGGAATCATGACATGTATAGTACAAAGCAGCCTCTTGTCCTACGCAGACCAACAAACATCTTCAAATGACAGAAAAAGAACAGAATGAAGAGATAGAGGAGCTACATAGCCAACTCAGGTAGCTGCCACCATGGGAAAAATAAGAACAAAACACCACTTAAAAACTGCAATGATTTAGCATGTAGACCATTACAGAAAGTTCTTTGTATTCACAAAAGCAAGGTTACGATCATGTTCTGTGTGTCTTGTTACTGTACAGAAAGACTAATTGTGATTTGAGAACTGCCGCAGACAAAATCGATAAAATGACTGATCAACTGGAATGTCTTGAGCGTCAGCTGAAAAGAAAGGTAAATATGTGTTGTTCTTATCGGACAGTAAATTGACTTTGTTAGCTCACTTTGGCAAGACCAATATTTTTATCTACAAAGTGCGCAGTCAGCTCAGTTATAAGCAAGCATTCACAGGTATCACAAGCTCCATGTTACACATTTTCAAATTCATGTTAAATATCCGGGCGGCCCGTTGGACTAGTGGGTAGCATGTCGATCTCACAGTGCAGAGGTACGGGGTTCAATTCCAGCCCCGGCCTACCTGTGTGGAGTTTGCATATTCTCCCCGGGCCTGTGTGTGTTTTCTCTAAGTACTCCGGTTTCCTGCCACATTCCAAAAACATGCACGGCAGGCTGATTGAACGCTCTAAATTGTCCCTTGGTGTGAGTGTGACGTGGATGGTTGTTCGTCTATGTGTGCCCTATAATTGGCTGGCAACCGGTTCAGGGTGTCCCTCACCTACTGCCCGAAGATAGCTGGGATAGGTTCCAGCACACCCGCGACCCTTGTGAGGACAAAGCAGATCGGAAAATGGATGGATGTTAAAATATCCACCCATCCATTACCTGAACTGCTTTATCCTCATGAGGGTTGTAGGCGTGTTGGAGCCAATCCCAGTTGTCTTAGGGCCAGTGGCGGGCCGTACATTTCAAACTTAGACCTTCAGTGACGTCACATATTATGAACACAATACTGTATAGGCTCGTCAAGCAGCACTTAATTTCAGGAGCATTTAAAACCATCAAGTATGCATTCACAATTAAGAGCAGGAAACTACATTTACAGATAGTCAAAAATAAAAAGATAATTTAAAAATACGAAATAAAA
>NW_017805582.1:48454-53268 GCF_001891065.2 Hippocampus comes
CAATTCTCAGGAAACAGAAAAGGCGCTAATCCAATCACCGAACACGCACGGCCAGTCTCGACGTAAGGCCTTCGAGCTGGCCTTCTAGCTGGCCCCAGTACGCAGACGAGTCAGATCACGAAACCTGACTGTGCCCGTTCATTTACAGCGCACAGGGGCCTGCTCTGTTTAATCTGAAGGCCCCGAGCAAGTTTAATTAACCTGGCAACACAAGCTAGATGAAATATGATTGGTTAAAAACTCTACCATAATAAATAAGTTATTTTTCGAGTGGCTTTCAATGTTATTTAAAATAACATTGAAAGACACTCAACTAAGTGGAAATAGTATGACGTAAAGAATACAGAAATTTTGTTGACATATTTATGAAAATAAAATAAATTTATGTTATTCTCAGAAAAGTAAATTTACTTTTCTGAGTCAGAAAAGTAAATTTACTTTTCTGAGAATGTTTAGGCCAGCAGAGAAGGCCTTGCTGGCCCTCAGGGTCCGCCACTGCTTAGGGCAATGGGCGGGGTAAACCCTGAACTGGTTGCCAGCCAATCGCAAACAACCATCCATCCTCGCAATCACGAGGACAAAGGACGATGTTGCAGAGTGTCCAATTAACTTACCAGGCATGTTTTTGAAATGTGGGAACAAACCGGAGTACCCGAAGAAAGCTCATCCATGCACGGGAACAACATGCAAACTCCACACAGGTAGGCCGGAACCCAGAATGGAACCCGAGACTTCTGCACATGCAACAATTGTTTTCAAGAAAATTAATAATTTCCAGCCACATTGTTGTACTACAATGTTTGATCTTTTGGCTGAAATGTTGTTTACAATTCTTATGTTCTTGGTTGTGATTTGTCTCAACTTTTTATTGAACATTTAGGAGGAGGATGTAGCAGAGGCTATGTGCCATGAGGAAAATCAACCGCAACAGCTTCAGTCAGACCTCAGACAGCAAGAAGCAAAGTGAGCATGTGACAAACTGCTGCATCCCCAACAAAACCCCTCATACCGGTTTCTCTCTTCTGGATTCAGTCATCCGAACATTGATTAATTCACTGGGGGCTTTAACATTGGTTCCCTGTGTCGATACCTGCCTAGACTAAAAGCTGAGCTGGAGGAACAAACCGTCTTGGACCCAGAGTTCAGCGCCCTCCAGGCCCATTGTGCTCCCCTTGAGCACGACACGCATGAGGTTCTGAACAAAGTCCAGTGCTGTGTGCAGGTGGCAGAGTCTTCGATAGTTCAGAAGCACAATGTGGTTAAGGTCTGCCTTTGTCACTCTTGAACCCCAACATGTCCTTGTTTATTCTATGAACACACTTCCGTTTTCAACAGTAGTTTAAGTTTTCCCTTCTTTTAAGCAACATTTGTAATTTTTGTGTGTGTATGTGTGTGTGTGTGTGTGTGTGTGTGTGTGTGTGTGTGTGTGTGTGTGTGTGTGTGTGGTTTTTTTTGCCTTTCAGGCTTTGAATAGAGAGCGTCAGAAGACAGTGGATCTGGAGAATAAAGATAAAGCCATCCAACAGTTAATCCAGGAAGCTGCTGTCCGCACCAGGAAGGAGGTACTCGCGGACAAAATTGTGTTGTATTATTTGTTCAAGAAAGAAAAATCTGCAAGGGTCACTGACATAACTTGCAACGATTAAAAAAAAATATAGTAATGAAAATCAGACATTGCTTTCATTAAAATCAAAATAGAGCATGAAACCGGGCTGGTTCCTTCAACGTAACATTTTGTTGCACAACAGAATCGTATTATTTTTGTAACTGTCAATGAGAGTTCTGCAGCGGTCGACGGATATTTTGAAATGCTGCTCCTTGTCAGCAAAGTTCTGTCGCGGTCTCAAGTTTGAAGAGTGCCTTCTTCCACTCTTTCAATAAGATTTGGATCAGGGCCCTCAACCAGGGTAGTCCAACTTCGGTCTTGCATGTTTTAGATGTCTCCCTCCTCCGACATACCTGATTCAAATGATCATCTCATCAGCAAGCTCTGAGAAGCCTGATAACGATCCTGATCATTTGAATCGGGTAGTCTGGAGGAGGGAGATATCTAAAACAGATTGAAATGGGGCCCTCGAGGACTGGCGTTGGACACCCTTGGCGTAGACTCTCAAAGCTCTTAGCTGCACCTCTCACTGTAGGTCATTCAAGAGGATAATGACTAAAACGGAAAAAGCTAACAACACCCACGGATGGCTAACGACAAAACATTTGACTATTCAGAGGTGGCCTTAAATCATATTGAACATCTGCAGAAGGAACTGAAACATGATGTCGAGAAAAGGCCCTTTTCAAACCTCAAGACAGCTGGCCGATATGAGTCGCATAAGGATGAATCATTTGATTTCAGTCATTAAGACAACATTAATAATAACTATAACTTGTATATTTACCAGGTAGATCATGTGCGAGAGCAGTGCAATGTTGAACTCCATCAAAGAGCACAGGAGCTATCCCATTTGCAAATGGTAAAACCGTTCGAGATCCCTCTTGCTTTCTACTCATCTCGTGTTCCAGTCGGTGTGGAACGTTTCGACTGGTCTGTTCTCATTCTCTTGTTGTGACCCGCTCTATCTGTCTCCAGGATTGCGCAATTAAAGAGTCTCAGATTGAAAGGTGCAAGCTTGAGAAAAAAGCTCTTGAGAAGGAACTGGAGAAGGTGCTTTTCGTGAAACGCATGTTGGAAGATTTTTTTTTTTTTAAAGCTTTTGTGCTTGTACTTTGGCAAGTTTTTTTTTTTGACATTTTTGTGTTTATTTCAGGTGACAAAGTACCGGGCAGAACAAGACCTTGAAAAGATGAATGCCCTTCACCAGAGGTGCCTAAATGCAGAGAGGGTAAGGAATGACATGAGCGTCACTCTGCAAAATGCTCAAAGCAAAGTGAAAAAGGTTGAAATTGAGTAAGTGGCAGTTGTTGGGTTTTTTTTTCAATTCAATTGTTACACTTTGTTTCAAGCGACATGACTTCAAGTTAGCAGTTGCCCTTTTCTCTCATCTGCAGCAGCAATGAAGAGTTGTCGCGCAGCCAGCAGGAAATGCATCATCTGCACAGCAGCTTGGCTGCAGCCCAGAAGGACTGTGACCTTATCAGGGAGGAGCGTCTCCAGCTACAACAGGAGAACTTGCAGCTCCACAGGGAGATGGATGAGCTGCAGAGAAAAAACTTGCTTATCCAAAACAAAACCAAAAATCAGGTCAGTTCAAGTTTTTAAGGGAAAGATACAAAACCAGAAAAAGAAAGTGGGACCTTACAATCGGTTCACTTAGTAAAATATAGAATTGCTCCCGTTTTTAGCGGGCTTCAAATCCGTTTCCATTGTAAGTCTGTAATGTACATTTGCCACATATTCTACATCAGTGGTTCTTAACCTTGTTTGAGGTACTGTCGGAGGCGAGCAAGCCGGGGGAGCGTGCTGTCGTGGACACGGCGGGATCCCTTCACCGTCCTCCGCTTCCCCCCTCAGGTCCTCCGCGTGTTCGTTTGATTCGGGCTTAGTTGAGGTGCGAAAATCGGAGGCTGGAAATGGAGAAGTTCTTGCAAGAAGTTTTACTAAACGTTCAGGGCACAAGTGTGAAACAAACAAGTGTTGTGGTCAAGACACAAATGTGCTGCCAACAAATTCCCTACACGAATCTTATATCTTCTAAGCGAGGCGTATCTCCTTATGGGTATTATCTTTTCCTGTTATGGGCATCACCTTTCGGTTTCGGTGTGTCAGTTTGAGTGTCCTTGGTTTTTTAATTATTTTCATGCTCCGGTATTCCTGATATCGTGTTCTTATAAAACATGATGATAGATGCGTTTACATTTCTCAGGAGTTATCTTAATGTTCTGGATGGAAAACTGCTGTAAGTGCAAAACTACAGTCTAGCCACCAAACGCGCCTACGTACTTGTGTGGTCTATGTTCACGAAAGGTGTTAACAGTATTTTCTGTTGCCAAGGCAGTTCAAATTAAAGTCACCTCATAAGGTTCAACTGGCGGTCATATTGCAAGGCTCAGAGTGAGGTTTGTAGTCAAAGTCTGTCTGTCTGCGATACATAGTTTTAAGCTAAACTTATAACATATATAAGTGATTACTTCAGTACCGAACCCAACCAATTCATATGCACGTTCACCGAACCCTTCATTACTGAAAAATAAAAATCTGATTCAAGAAGTCTTCCTTCAGTTTTGCCGCTGCGAGAATAGAGTTTGCTCAACTTGGCATGACAAATTATGCAGATAGGATGCTGAGTCCCATCACGTTCTGTGATGCATGTGAATCCGTGTGGTATTCGTCCGACCACTTTGGTTTTTTTTGCTCGACATCGTTCGTTAGAATGTATTAAAACATTCGACTTGCTTTCACGACAGTCACACGTTGACTACTGAGCGAACTAAATTTCCCGCAGCACTGATTGGACAAGCAATGTAATGTGATCATCTGCAGCCAGTGGTGGCCAAGCAGGCGTGTCAGAACTATTGACATGTTGAGTCGGGTGTGTCTCAACCTCCATGGCAGAAGCTGCGTCGAACCCCTGAGACTGATTCACCGAACCCCTGGTGTTCGATCGAGTCCAGGTTAAGAATCACTGGTCTACATGGATTAAAACTGATGCAGGAGAGACAAAGATATTGGTGACAGAAAACAAAACTTTATACCCCCATCCTCGATCTCAGAGTTGAACTTACACTGCCCAGTCAAAAACAATTCAATTCATACTTAGTAATTTGAAATCAGAAGTCACCATACATGGCAATGGCGAGTGATGAAAAAAGCGGAAGGGGCGTGGCCTGGACGGGGCGTGGCCTGGACGGGGGCGTGGTTA
>NW_017805582.1:53314-54806 GCF_001891065.2 Hippocampus comes
TAAGAAATAAAACGGCGGATATTCAATTCATACTTAGAAATTGCCATGTATGAGTCACTGATATGTGCTTGAATTATGGTTGAGTTACTACAAAAAAGGGTAACAAAACCTTGTTATTTATTATACATGACAATTTAAAATGTTGCTCTAGATTTTAGCAAGGCTCATGGAAGTTGACACACGTGATTTGCTTTTATGAGCCATATCAAATAATGGATCTGGCCCCCGGACCTTGAATTTGACACCTGTGCTTTAACGTGAAAATAAAAATGTATTTTAAATTTGACATAGCACAGAGAAAAGTTTGAACAACCCTGCCCAAAATGAATGATTAAAGCCCCTCTTACCTTTTCACTCTCATCTGCCCACGTTCCTGGTAAACCAGCCTCGGGTTGTGTCCATGGCAATGAGATGATGTGCTGGCGTGCCACTGTGAAATGGACACAGACTCACGCATACACATTCAGATGCTCATGAAATGCCAGACACAACCGTGTCAATCAATGCCTTTGATGGCTTCCTGCAGCTCTAACCTTTCCCTATTATGGCACACCTGCAGATGGGATGTGGTGGCGCCCTGATGGCTCGCGAAGCTGCAGGAGGGTTGTAATGAACCCCGCGATAACTCCCACCTCCACTTGTGCTAGTCTGTGTCGTGTATCTGTTTACTGAGGGTTTTTTTTTTCAATTCCATACTGTACTCCTCCTACAGTAGCTCAATCTGGAGTTGTTTGTTTTCATCTGCAAAAACGGGGTGCGATAAAAGGGGACCCGACGGACTCCCATTCTATCTCCCCTTGTTGGTTGTCGTTTTTCCATATTGCTTGTGTCTGTTCCATTTTATTGCACCCCGTGGTACAGCGACAATAAAGCTAGTCTGATTCTGATTCTGAAAAGCAAAAACCCACGACTAATTGATCACCAAATCCATTGGGATTTTTTTTTTTTTAATCCCCCAAAATTATTCAAAAAAACACCGATTAATGTCCAATTTGTCTTTTCTCTGACAAAAGCTGATTGGCTTGGACAAATATTGGAAAAAAAATCAATGGGTGCCACACAGGGGTCCGTTCAGGGGTCCACTACTCTGTTATCACTGTTCATTTAACCCTTTCAGGGACAGCGGTTACTACAGTGGACAATTTATCATGTTATCAGGTTACAGGGTGCATGAAAGGGTTAAAGTTTGATACTCACATCTGCATGTATTTCCGTATTCATTATTTCTGTACAGTTGCTGCATAAACTACTGCTCTGAGTCTGCTCATTGTAATTGGCTGACCTTGTAAAATGTACATTGCTTGTTTTCATGATTTGATATTCTTCTGCATGTGTGCTATTAATTTCCCCGGTGCAGTGGCGGACCCTGAGGGCCAGCAAGGCCTTCTCTGCTGGCCTAAACATTCTCAGAAAAGTAAATTTACTTTTATGTATTTTATGTTATTTTATAATTTATGTGATTTTATTTTCATAAATATGAAACAAAATTATT
>NW_017805582.1:55460-64175 GCF_001891065.2 Hippocampus comes
TTTATTTTCAAATAAGCAGACGCTGTGGAGAAGTACATTGGTGAGTCAAGGAATTTTATTTTACGTTTCTTCTTGTCATTTTATTTCGTTAGTATTAAATTCATGGTAACGAAATAAAATGACAAACGTGTATCAAATAAATCTGCTCACCTGCAATTTATAATGGCGCATTGTAGTCACCTTCGTGCACGAAAGTTCGTTCAATCTCAGCTGTTCGTCAGTTATTAGTTAGTCAGTTATGTCAGTTATTTGCTGTTGTATCGCCGATTTTCAAAATGCAAATGATCTGTTTATTTTCAAAGAATAGTTTGTTTTCTTATTGTTTGGTTGGTGTCTTATATGAAACTGCGACATTGCGCAATTTATTGGACAGACTTGTTTAAGATCACACGGCGTAATTTGGGTGGCATTTTATTTCGTATTTTTAAATCATCTTTTTATTTTTGACTATCTGTAAATGTAGTTTCCTGCTCTTAATCGTGAATGCATACTTGATGGTTTTAAATGCTCCTGAAATTAAGTGCCGCTTGACGAGCCTATATTGTGTATGTATGTGACGTCACTGAAGGTCTAAGGTTGAAATGCACGGCCCGCCACTGCCCCGGTGCAAGACTAGTAATATTAAAGGCTCTTCTATTGTATACAGTTCTATCTAAATGGCATCTAGGGATTGCTATGCTCTGCTGTGTTATGTTAACTAGCCTTATGGTCACGAGTTAAGTTCTTTGTTTCGCATTTAGCCTCAGCTACAGAATTATTCGGCATTGACAGCCAATTTCAATGGGGAATTCCTTTTTCATCAATCAACAATTACAAATGACAACAAAAGTTATTGCCTGCTTTTTCTGTTTGAATGTAAGAAAACTTCAGCATTTGCTGCCCGGTCCCAGATATTACAGATGGTGCAAGAGTGCAAGTTGAAGGAGCAGGCATTTGACGCGCAAATGATGGTGCTGGAGGAGAGGAGCCGCAACTTAAATGCTGAGCGGATGCACCTCCTAGCTGCACAGCAGAAAAGTATTCAACGCTCACAGGATGAAGCAACAAATATGACAAAGGCCTTTGAAGCCAAGATTCAACATCTCACGTAAGAACTGAACTGGCTGTGACATTAATTTTCATTAATTAATTTTGCGGGCTTGCTGGAGCATATCCCAGCTGTCTTCGGGCAGTAGGTGGTGTACCAAACAACCATTCACGCTGACAACCACACCAAGGGACAATTTAGAATGTTCCATTAGCCTGCCATGCATGTTTTTGTAATGTGGGAGGAAACCGGAAAACCCTGCACCTCTGCACTGTGAGGCGAACATGCTAACCAGTCGACTATCGTGCTGCCTAACATTAATTAAATTAGTAATTTATTGGTTAGAGTCCAGGAGGGTGCCAGTTCAGGCACAATGCAAAGTAAACTTCATTACTTGTAATGGGACAAACTTTTATGCAAAGCACTGAGTTTTGCTTGACTCCATGCTTCATTTGAATGCAATCCACAATCCAATCAGATTGTGGATGTGAATGAGTGACGCAAATATGCCACCGATTGAGGGTATTTCATCTGGAACAGATCCATTACACATGACCGACAAACTCAAACAAAATGAATGTTGACAGTTGTGTTTGCGGTTTGACTTGTCTGTAATTGTGTCATGCTCCATTTTAGGACAGAGATGAGTCAACACAAATGGCGATTACATGAGTTAGAACTACAGCTGAGAAATAACCAAGACACTATGACTGAGGTTTGTGCGACACACAAATAATACCGTGCATCTGCGATGGACTCTTCCACGGTCGGTTTCAGGTGACATGTTGATTTCTGGTCAGCATGTAAACACATTGTGACAACATGGGAAATGTGTTAAATCCCAAACCTGAGTTGACGCTGAACATAATGGCGCACTGCATTGTCGCTAGAAAGTGCCCCCCCCCCCCCACGCCCAGTAATTTTAGGTCTCCTCATTTTTATGGTACAAACTAAAGTATGGTAAAACATGGTGTTGCCCTTCAAAGCACTTTGTGCCTCCTCCTCCAAGATCAGCACCACCTCCTCACCACCATGCCTGGGATCCCCCATCCATCAATACCGCCTCCAAAAATGGCCTTCACAGCTGATGTTTCTGCTGCTAACAATCATATGTATAATCATAATAATGATAACAACTATTGTGTTCTTAATACACAAAGGTAATCTATGTAAAAAAAAAAGATGCCATAAATATCTTTTACGCGCACGCACACACACGTACACACACGTACACACACGTACACACACACACACACACACACACACACACACACGCACACACACCCTGGTGGTTTTGGGTGTGAGATGCGACACGCTTAGGGTTTGCAGTCTACCCCTCCTGTAATTATTGTTTGAACAAAAGCGACTGTTTGACGAAGCATAAACGCGTGTCTGCCACTGACTCGTGTTCAACCAGCCGTGTGTACAATAAGTGGCTGCGCATACATTTGGCTGTATGCATTCTAAAATATATCAGAACTAGGGCTGACACAAAAACAAACAAACAAAAAAAAACCCCAGCTCAAGTCGGCCTTGACCATCCATTCGGGATTTTCCCGAAATTCTTGATTGCTACCACGCCCCTGCATCCCTCCAATAATGAAAGAAAAACTCACAGTGCTGAATCCAACAAATGTAATTAAAGTTAAACTTTACCTAATGAAACACAATGAAAGAGAACTTAAATGAACTGAATTTTTTTGGATGAAGCACAATTAAACTGAAAATCTCTCTCTTTCGCGCATATGCATACACACACACACACACACCCACCAACACACATTCGTGCACACTTTTTTTTTGTGGATGTGCCTTTAAATGTGGCTCCGACGCTAACATTGTAGCCCTCCTGTAGCTCTCCCACTTTGATGTGTGTGCAGTATGAGAGTCAGCTAGCAGAGTATCAAGAGATGTCAAGTAGCCTCCAGAGGCGATTGAACCATGCTGAGCAAAGGGCTGCAACTGCCCCACAACAGGTACGACATCCGCAATGTGACATCTGAACTACAAAGCACGCCCTCTGTATTTTATGTCCTTCAGCTGCCCTTGTATCATGTGATATTTTGCCATCATTCATAATCATGTATGAGGCCACCGATGTCGATTATGACATATCTAATTATTCTGAAACTATCTGCCTATGATCCAAATTCATATTGATCCCAATAATTATTTCCTCCACAGTTGTCCGTTTTGACATCCAAGCGAATGAACAACTTTGAGGCTGCATAAGGAAGATTTTGACTGCCCTATGTGTTTGTTTTAGGTTTATGCTTGCTTGCTATTTTGCACCTCACTGCTGTAAAACTGGAATTTCCCCATGTGGAATGATTGACCAGTAACAAAATACATTTTTTAATGAATGACAAATCTTTCTTGACTTTGTGCCATCAATCCATCCAACATTCTTCACTCATCACGGTTAATTCTGCAGGGTCAGGAGGCTTCCCTGGTTTAAAACCCTGGAGAACCCACGGTGTCAGATTTGGCCCCTATAAATTCTGCTACTCCAATGCTACCCTTAAATCCCAAAGGGTCAAATTTGGCCCTAATCTTAAATTAGGATTAAAGCATTGAATACTTGAAAAAACATATTTTGGTGTTCAGTGAACCTATTCAGTCATTTAATGTATAATTCATCATTTTCCAAAGAAGAAAGCGGTTCTTGGGTTCTCCAGGGTTAAGCCACTTTCTCCTGTTGTTCCTCAGGGGACACAGTGTAGCCAAGACTGTTGTGAGATGTCGTCCCTCCGGTGTGCCCACCGTCTGCCCTGAGACTGTCTTTCAGTTGAACATGCCAAATACACAAGGGATGTATCCAAAACACACCGCCGAGTCACCTCAGCTGGTTCTTTCTCAGAGAGCCACGCTACTCACACCACCTCTAAAGGGGAGCCCAGACATGCTGACCCCAAAAAAAAAAAAAAAAGCTATCTTGCCCTTTGTCACCACGCAGTGCGTGGGCTCACGGGTGAGCTAGAAAATACCACAGTTGCAGCTCAATGAAGCCAACAGGACTAATATATGAGGGTATTCAATAAATAAGGTGAATTTTTTGGTATAAGGAATTCCAATACAGATAGAAGCTTACTTTTGTTTCTTTTTTTCAACATAGTCTCCCAGCACTGTCACGCTCTTTTCCCATCTGCACAAACTTCCATATTCCCTCAGTTTAAAAATCTTTGGACTGATGTCTCAGCCACTCACAACACTTTTGACGTTGTCACTTTCAAACTTTGTGGCTTTCGTGAACGTTTTTAAGGGACCAAACAGGTGAAAGTCTGAAGGGGCAAAGTCTGGGCTGCAAGGGGGATGAAGAAACAGTTCCCAACCCAACTCATTTATGGTCTGCACCATTTGGGCTGCTGTGTGAGGCCTTGCGTTGTCATGATGCAAGATGACTCCTTCTGACTGATGACCCCTGCGTTTGTTCTGTTTTTTCTTGATCTGCCTCAGCCGTTCACAGTAGTTGGCACAAAGTTTGAAAGTGACGATGACGTCCCGTGAATACCTCCATTTTGTTGTAATAGGAGATTTCAGATTCTGGGTGTACCAACCAGTCAAGTCTAATGCTTGACAGATTCGAGACTTTCAATAATTGTCCAGACAATATATACCTTTATTTATACCTGCTTCATTCCTCAATAACGGGCATTTGACATCCTCAGCAGATCCACAATCCATCCTGTAGCTGATGTTGAGACAGAAAACATTCACGAAGACAAAATGCAGCCACTATGAACCCCCATCCACATCAAATAGTCAACCGTAAATTACTAAAATAATTGACAGCTGTCAATGATACACTAGTGTATCATCGCACTGTTCTCTCGACAGTGTCGTCGTCTATGTCCATAAATTTGCTCGAGCGTATGAATCCCATCATGGTCATTTATTCCAGGGCTGCCTCTGTGTCAGCCGACTGGTTGTCTTCAAGAAGTGTTTTTTCCTCAGCGAGCGGTTCGCTCGCGTGCTGGCTGGCAAGGCCGTTGTCCTGAGCAGCATTTCCCATCTGATGAACAGCCTCCTCTTCCTGCTCTTGATAATACTGGACTGTTTTTCTCTTAAAGCATCCCAGCTTTGTTCATAAAACAAAAAAGCGAGAGGATGAACCTGAGTAGAATCAACCACTCGTTTGGAGTGACATTCACAAATTAGCACTCACCTTATACATGATGCACGTCACGAGAATCAAAAGCGCAAGTCCGAGTCCAGTTCCCGTTAAAATTATGCACTGTGTATCAGGCGAAATAATGAACTCGACGTGAACTTCACTCTGTTGACAGTTTAAATACAATTATTACTTTTGCGAAATGATCAGGTTTGCGTTTTTTTTTCTTTCGGTAAAATTTGTACAGTAAAACCTACCAATTTTGTTGTGGGATTGCTCTCTTTCCACATGGCGTCACCCTTTTCATGTGCCAGTCCTTTATTCTTTGCGTCACAGTTGGAACATTTGGACATTATTTGCATGCAGTCGAAAGCATTCATTGGAGCCAGATTGAGTTGAACCTACCTCTCGTTCATGAGAAGGATCCAGCACATATCGGTGTTTGTCGTAATCAATGTGGATCATGCTTTTGAACTTTACCTCTGCACTCTCTCCAGTATATCTTTTCAGAAACGCTTTATTCTGCGGAGCGGGGGTATAACATCAATTGCCAGATGAGACGCATTTAGCATCGCTTGTTTGTGTGAGCGCGTGCAGGAAATTCCTACTTACCTGTGCACGCTCTTTAAAATCGTTAAATTGTATGTCTCCGGAGAATATAAACTCAGTGGAAGATTCCTTTTCCAGCATCACGTTATCACACTGAATGATTTTGCAGTGTTTTTCTGCTGAACAATACTGAAATAAATGAATAAACAAAACTGTGACATTGAACAATTCGTAACGACAACTGTGATACTGATCGGACTTACTTCAGAATGAATTCCAGTGATGTTTTTGCACTGAGTTTTGTTCTTAAAAAAAGAAGATAAGATGGAATTGCGATTGATGTAAACATTCGGACGGCGATCATGTTTTATGGCGGTGTTATGTAAGTTACCTGTTGTACAAAGACTTGATAATTTTCCATTTCAAAGTTGTACTGGAGATGAGTTGGAAAGTTCAGTGAGACATTGACAGGAAAAGCCTTCCAGCCCGGGTTATCCACCTGCCACGAGTGAGTGTGTTTTAAATGAGGACTTGCAACTGAGATTGATATCCTAGTGTCGATAGACGCCTGAAAGTCTGAACCGTTCGCCTGCACCTCTAAAGCTACCAAACTGCCCATAGCAAGTGATGATAGCAAATAATCACTTCTGCTCTTAGCTGTGTTAATTTGCAAAGCACAGTACTTGTCGTCGAATGACCATGTGCCATCGGCGGCTTATGTTTAAACAGATGAGCGCCTATGCCACACACATACAGTCAAATGATTGATTTCACCTTATATATGATGACCATTCTTTTTGGGTCTGAGTCCTCTTCTGTGAAGTTCAGATAAGTGGTGGTTTCCTCTTTCCTTAACAGAACAACACAAAAAATAAATTCCCAAGTACCAGTCAAAAGTTTGGAAACACCCTCCCAGTTTTTTTTTTTCATAATAAAAAATACAAGTCCTTAATTTTAAAACTGAAGTCATCGACATTCTGAAGAAATATTGATGGAATTATTTGGCAAACAAATGTTAATCAAAAACTTTTATGAGTTACATTCTGCAAACTAGGCCCTACTTTTGCCTAGATCATAGCTTTCCACATCTTGGTGTTTTGTCTGCCAGCTTTATGATGTGGATCATGCTTTATGACCAGGAATGACTTTCAGTTCCCAGCTTTGCATCATCATGAGCTAGTAGCTTAAATTTCGTAACCTCTTAAGGTGCTGGAGACAATTTAAATGAGACAATTTAAAGGTATACAGTACACACACACACACATACACATACACACACACATACACACACACACACACACAAAACAAATCAAAATATACATAGGGCAAAAGCACTTGTCTCACAATAAAATAATCATGTTAATGAGGACTTACACTGTTATTGCCATTTTTACTTCAAATTGTACCGGTAGCGTCTTGGTCAGCAGAGACAGGGTGGAGTTGTTATTATCACTGAGAAAACGAAATAGGTCATAAAGTGTCATAAAATATTAAAACATGAATCAAACCATAGTGACACTACCTTTCTCCAGTGACACTAATTGCAATAGTGTCATTCCACTGATACTCGGTACTGATGTGGAAAGAGCTTTGAAATGTTGCCTTCACATGCAGGAAAAAAGAATGATGTTAGAGAAGCAGAGAGCACATCAATTGTTTTGGGAAGTCATTGCAAGCCTATATTCAAGTTAGATTTAATGGGCTAAATCAGTGTAAAATGCTGAAGGGGGGGGGCATCATTTTTCATCAGTTCAACTGGGCCACATATTTCCAAACCAGATGCATGACAAAAACAGGCAAAATGTGTAGACTTAATATATTGAAAATCCATTTTTCGAAGTCGGTATAAAAGATCCACTATCCTAACCCAACAACAAAGGCTTTGAAGCAAACAACACAAACAACTTCATACTGTAATGTTTTTTTTTCCAATGCAAAAGGGCTCTCTTGCATAATAAAAATGACCATTCAAGGATGGCACAAAATTGCTGAACAAGAAAGCAACATTAATAAATCCCCTTAAAGTTAGGAGGGCCCCGCCAAACAAATCGCTGATGCACGTCGTCATGTGTGAACATGTTATACATCTTTTAAAAGCTGAGTTTCTGGAGATTTGAATGGTTCCCTACATGTTACAATTGTCAAATTTGAACGGAAGCTTGGGGAGACTTAAGCTTTGATCCTGGTGCGTTTTCAAGTCCTAATCAACATTCTAAATCCATTTTCAAGGCAGAGATTGTGAAAAGAAATTAGACGAACAAAAGATTCGCCTTTTTTGTCTGTTTTCGAACATCCATAGTTCAGTGACAGGAGCACTTACACAGATTCTTACTGTATGGGAGAAATATTAATAATAATAACATTTTGAATATTTCATAAAGAGACCAAAACTATGCTGATACTCCAAGTGGTTCAAGAATACAGTAATCCCTCTTTTATCTCGGGGTTACGTTCCAAAAAGAACCAGTGATAAGTGAAATCCGTTAAGTAGGATTTATAAAAAAAAAAAAGCCAAAAAATGTGAAAGGGACGAAATTTCAAGTGTGCTGTGTGTTTCACATACAGCACATACAGGCCTGCGATCCTGCGGCAGCAGACTTGTTAATGATTAGACCAGGGGTGCCCAAACTTTTTGGACCGAAGATCTACTTTTCGTTCAACCAACCTCCCCGGATCGCCCCTTATCGCGCGCGCGCACACACACAGGCGCGCGCGCACACGCACTCGCAAGCACGTGCGCCATGATGAGAAGCCAAACACGGAACCAAGCGACGTACTTTTGCAGCCTGTTGACTATCGTAGCTCACACGTACCGTTTTAAAGTGCTTCCCTCAGCCCTCTAGATTCCTATTCTTTGCCCGTGGCCTCGGTGAATTGTACACGAAGCAAACTCTGAATGAGAATAATGACATCAAAGATATAGCGCAACAGCTCTGATCGTAAGCTGCAATTGCAGACTGCTGAGCGCTAACAACTTCCGCTGACGTAATCACGCGCCACCGTAGGTTAAAGATTTATATGCTTTATT
>NW_017805582.1:64487-97680 GCF_001891065.2 Hippocampus comes
ACACACACAAGCCATCGATCCCGCGGCGTGCAGCAGACTTGTTAATGATTAGACGATTAAGGATGAAAGAGACCGCTCCTTTTTTTTCTTGAAAGCCTCCTCTCTCTTTTTAGGAGGCATTAATCAAAGTTTCACCGGGGTACTTGTTTAAGTGAGCCCACCGACATTATGTTGGACATGTGGGTCAATCATGTAATGAGGCTTCCAGCAGAACTCACGATTGATTTGCTGCGATACACAGGAAGGCTGATGCCACATATTGTTTTGTCAGTCACTCCATCCAGATCATCGCACTTGTGGAGCGTTCGTCTTGTGGCCTGTGTCATAACACAAAATAGGAACATTCTTTACTTTCTCGAAATCAAGCAGTGCAGTGTGTATTTTGAAATACAGGGACAAGAGTCAGTTTGTCCTCATTTTGCCGCTATCAGTGCATATCTAACTTTCACCCTTTCAGGGACAGCAGTTAATACAGTGGACAGTTTATCATGTTATCAGGCGACAGGGTGCATGAAAGGGTTAATTGAACAAAACAACATTTTGTGATCTTGCATAAGTTGTCAGTTAAAAATAGTGAGCCAAAAGTAGTAACACATTTCTTCCGCATATTTATTTGGGACGTTTTTACCCACTATTTTTTATTTATTTATTTATTTTTGTTGCTTGGTAAACATCATGAAATTGGTGTATTCATTTCTTAGAATTACCTGTGTAATAACCTGAAACATCCTGGAGTAGGAGAGTCCTGGCGGGTAGTGCATCGTTAGGCTGGTGTTGTACGAGTCATCACCATGATTGGTTATTGTAATGGAGATATTAAAGTAATTTTCTTCAGCCACCAGTAACGTCGGAGTCCTAAAGGATACAGTGTATATTTTATGTTCATGAAATTGCTGCGCTGTGCTTGCAAAAGATACAGAGTACTTACAAGAATTTGAAGTTTACTTCAATTTCAGCAATACAGGTGTCATTCTTTTTACACTTTCTTTCAAAAGGAACCTACAAATATAGTCGGAAAATTATTCGGGAATATTATTAGCGTCTCCTAAAACCGAAACATTCAATTTATCATTGATGTCACAGCTAGCACCTCAACAACAGCTTGTGTTTTGGCATCTGCATTCAGGACAGCATCTGCACGGTGACTGTTCACCTGGGAGAAGTTTAATTTGATGCTGATAGGTGACAGGGTGTCTTTCACACATTTCTGTCAGGGGAAAAAGAACAACTGAAACATCGTAGACCACAAATGCTCATTTCTTGTAGTATTTTCAAAACATGCGTGTGTGTGTCTGCATGAATACGTTCATACTGGCATGTGGATGGGGTACAGGAAGCATGTGTCTTTATCCAGCAGTTGATAGGTGAGTGTAAGATTCCTTGATTTCTTGTCACTTTGAGCGAAGAAACCTCGGTGCGATTGTCTCATGGGATCCACATCAAGCATGTACGAAATGTTTAGTCCTAATTTCATCGTTCCTGCGAAGACATGCTTTAGGATTACAGTGCATCCGCAAAGTATTCATAGCACTTTACTTTATCCACACTTTATGGTGGAAACTTATTCCAAAATTGAATAAATTGTTTATTTCCCTCAAAATGAAGCACAGACTCAGCAACTATCGTCACACATTGATTGATGGATTGGATGGGAACATAGCCTGCTTTCGGATGTTGATGGAAGGGGAGCGCGCTCTTGCCTCTCTGGACTCACCATTGTAAAGAGTGTTGTTAGTGGTGTTGGAGTGAATTTCCGAACGCACCCTAATCTTACATTGATTTGGATTTCTTGTTCTTGATTTCAGGTGAGTGCATAAATATTCATTAAAATACAATCAATTCTAATGAAAAGTTGTGATAGGGTATATATTTTGAGAGACCAAATTTAGCATAGTAAATTTTGGTATCGGTTTGCAGTTTAACAATTTTGTATTCAAATTAACATATTGGTTAATGAGGATTTGGATAGATGACTGAAAAAAAACCCATATGTTTTCGTCGTTGAAGCCCAAAATTGAAGTTAATTTGACCCAACATTTGGATAAAAATATTTAACTTTATGTGATTTTTTAAATTTTTTTCTTTTTTTTATTTTTCTACAGATAGTAAAACATATTCGGAACAATTGTCATTATGATGAAGTACCATTCGACACCACTGCCTACTACAACAATAATAATGATTTAGACCACAAGTGTTAAACTCCAGGCCCGGGAGCCAAATTTGGCCCGGCACGTCATTTCTTGTGGCCCGCGAAAGCAAATCATGTGTGTCAACTTCCATGATCCTTGCTAAAACCTGTACCGAAATATCAAAATGTCATGTCTCATAAATAACATTGAGATTGTACAATAATTTTGTCACCTTGTTTACATTTACTTTAGTTGACTGATCCATCAATTTGTGTACAAGTGATAATACAATGAGACGATTAATTTGGTTTCACTGTCATAACGGCCCTCCAAGGGAAGACGTAACTCGAATGTGGCCCAATGTGTTTGACACCCCTGAATTAGTCTGACAGTGTAAATCAAATTGAACAGTTATGCTTGTTAAGGACGAATATTTGATGCAAAGCGATTAAATTGTGCTAATCAATCATAATGTTGTGGTTGCTCAGTCGATATGCATACGTCCACAAAAGCAAGCAAATAAATAAATACATCAATAAAAAATGGGGATGCTTATCCAGCTGTTGGTTAGTTAGCAAGCTACGCCTTGATTCATGGATGATGATAGATAGCAAACAGATGGTGTCCTCATTGTCGGGAAAACGGTTCTGTTGATGCTGCGGTAATGTGAATAATAAACTAATATAGCTGTACCTTTATCCTGAAAAAGATTCTTCCCTGACCAATGTCCCACGCCTTTAAAATGTTAAGTGAAAAGTAGTTTCTGGATGTACATGTATTTTTATTGTATGACTGATCATATTATCTGCCCTTCTATTTGCTGTTTACAATGTCAATATGACTGCTGTGAAAATAGGTACAGTAATTTCAACACCAAAGCTAGTGCTGGAGTTTTGCCTTTTTTGAGGTCATCATTCTTACCTGCTTTACTTTTCGTTGTTTCTACTATTTCAAAGCAGGCTGTTAAGTTAACCATGGGTAAGATGGTGTCTGTGTTGGCCGAGCAGTCAATCTGGTCAAGAGTTATCTCCTTTGGTTGAAAAGACAGGCGAGCTAAAGCATTAACAATGGGCTTGGACCTGGAGAACATTGAAAAAAGAGATTTTAGAGTGTGATACTTTTCAAAGTATTAAGGACACAAACAATGTTCACATTCAGGAACAGTAATATGCGGTGAGGTTCATGGACTGGTGAGTCACTACTCCTCTGCAATCGGATATAAAAATATGAACCCAAATTTGAAGATGAGCATACAGTACTTTCTTTCAATTTGTTTCATTCATTTTCTCATTCAATTCCAATACAATTTTTGAAGACCAATATTTGTTTTCAAAGCTTCTAATTATGCTTCAATTAATTCCACACTGTTCAAAAATAGTGATCGCAAGAAAAACAAAAGAATATTTAATATAAGATCAAAATCATTGTTGTTGGGTCACTGACCTCTCTTTTAAATTAAAAAAAAAGCATTTTGTCAGGTCTATCAGGCAATCAAACCCTTGAGGCAAATTTGAAAACTCAAGAGAGACGAGGAGTCAAGCAGTTGGCTGCATAACTGGCGCGCGTCCTGAGGCTGGTATCTTCACTTCAAGGCTGTGAACAGGAACAAGCTGGCCCTCCAAGGGAAGACGTAACTCGAATGTGGCCCAATGTGTTTGACACCCCTGAATTAGTCTGACAGTGTAAATCAAATTGAACAGTTATGCTTGTTAAGGACGAATATTTGATGCAAAGCGATTAAATTGTGCTAATCAATCATAATGTTGTGGTTGCTCAGTCGATATGCATACGTCCACAAAAGCAAGCAAATAAATAAATACATCAATAAAAAATGGGGATGCTTATCCAGCTGTTGGTTAGTTAGCAAGCTACGCCTTGATTCATGGATGATGATAGATAGCAAACAGATGGTGTCCTCATTGTCGGGAAAACGGTTCTGTTGATGCTGCGGTAATGTGAATAATAAACTAATATAGCTGTACCTTTATCCTGAAAAAGATTCTTCCCTGACCAATGTCCCACGCCTTTAAAATGTTAAGTGAAAAGTAGTTTCTGGATGTACATGTATTTTTATTGTATGACTGATCATATTATCTGCCCTTCTATTTGCTGTTTACAATGTCAATATGACTGCTGTGAAAATAGGTACAGTAATTTCAACACCAAAGCTAGTGCTGGAGTTTTGCCTTTTTTGAGGTCATCATTCTTACCTGCTTTACTTTTCGTTGTTTCTACTATTTCAAAGCAGGCTGTTAAGTTAACCATGGGTAAGATGGTGTCTGTGTTGGCCGAGCAGTCAATCTGGTCAAGAGTTATCTCCTTTGGTTGAAAAGACAGGCGAGCTAAAGCATTAACAATGGGCTTGGACCTGGAGAACATTGAAAAAAGAGATTTTAGAGTGTGATACTTTTCAAAGTATTAAGGACACAAACAATGTTCACATTCAGGAACAGTAATATGCGGTGAGGTTCATGGACTGGTGAGTCACTACTCCTCTGCAATCGGATATAAAAATATGAACCCAAATTTGAAGATGAGCATACAGTACTTTCTTTCAATTTGTTTCATTCATTTTCTCATTCAATTCCAATACAATTTTTGAAGACCAATATTTGTTTTCAAAGCTTCTAATTATGCTTCAATTAATTCCACACTGTTCAAAAATAGTGATCGCAAGAAAAACAAAAGAATATTTAATATAAGATCAAAATCATTGTTGTTGGGTCACTGACCTCTCTTTTAAATTAAAAAAAAAGCATTTTGTCAGGTCTATCAGGCAATCAAACCCTTGAGGCAAATTTGAAAACTCAAGAGAGACGAGGAGTCAAGCAGTTGGCTGCATAACTGGCGCGCGTCCTGAGGCTGGTATCTTCACTTCAAGGCTGTGAACAGGAACAAGCTGGTCTCTTCAGCATGATAAACTACTTTGATTGCACGCTATGTACGTAAATTAAGTCGTTGCAGTGTCACACTAGTAAGTTGATTATACATCGAAAAGCATTGGGCGATAAATTATATACAATTACTCTTACACATTTGGTCTTACATTTGGTGTTTCATACTTTATTTTATGAAAGCCCTGACGATACAATTACCAAACATGTCTGGCCTCATAACCGTCTGATGTTTCTAACAAACCAATTCATGTTGAAATTGGGAAATGATTTGACCATTTATGATGAAATTATTGGAGGCAGTTGCTTCAATAAAAGCGAAAGGGAATGATCGCACAGGACTCCAGGTTAAAGATGGCTTAAGAGGTCTGCGAGTTCTCAATCAGCTGATTCGTGCTTTTGTGGCAATGTACAGTATGTTCATGGGAAGACCGCTGCGCTTCTTCCATGTGTCTCCACATGCTGGCAGTGGCAGTACAATAATGTACTTTCTTGACTCTGCCGTGCCGAGTCATTCTTCTGACCAGGCAAAAAGACTACCGGTAAATATTTCGTTAAATATATTAGACAGACTGTGGAACGTCAGCATGTCCAGTACATGTGATAAAACAAGGTTGTTTTGCAATAGATTGTATAGCGGCCTACGTGTAATGGCGTAGCTTTAAATTAAATTTGAGGCGGCAGAGAATCCCGAGCTTTCTGTTGATACCCGACAGGATGTGGTTTTCCGCTTCACTGAGTTAACTTTTGAACTTCTGTCATTGAGATGTTGCGTCATCCTCTCATAAAATAATTTTGTTTCCAGGCACTTAAGTAAGAACTTCACATACTGTACATTCCTAATGGGAAGTGATCTTTATTTATTTTTCTGCTGTTTGAATATATATAGTACATCGCTGGCATTGGGCCTCCAATGTCACAATTTGGTAAATTTCATTTTGTTTTCACAAGTCTATAGACATTTCTGGTCAATCCACGTTAGAATGTATTCACCAAACTAAAGTGTTGCGAAAGGCTCACTCTCTTGGACGATGCAATGTTATTGGATGAGCATACATGCTGTTTTTGAGTTCTCCTGAAAAAATGATTTTGGAGGAACAAGTCAGGATTCGGCCCAACACCAGCGATATGTACAGTATATACTGTACAGTACTGTATATTGAGGGAGTATACCGGATATTAATGACCACTTTGGCTGATGATTGACAGAATAATTATGCATTTGAAAAATAAGACATGTTGTTGGTATAGTTATACGGGTTATCATAGTACATACAGTACAGAATATTCATCATACCTTAAGACAATAGCTGCGCCATAGGATCCAACTACTATGTCTGGTAGTGCGTCATCTTCCAGGTCTATGTTTCCATTTATGTCCTGTCCAAAGAATCTGATGCCATGTTTTACTTCTCGTCCCGTGATTCTCTGGATTGGCAGATAAATCTCTGGTATGTCTATGGCCTGTACACTCATTGGCCACAGCATTAGCAACATAGAGATCCAATACAACAGCTGATTCTACCTTTACAATCATAACGCAAAATTGGAGCGACACTGTCAGAGCAGCATTAATTAAAGCTTAAAAGAAAACTATGTTTGTGGCTTGAGCTCAAAATCATTGAATGATGATTGTACTCATGTATGCTTGCATCATACATGTGGTTACTTATGTATGATGCAGTGTGTTTCTATACTACTGCAAACTACAGTGGCAAGAACAATAGAAATAACACATTACTCATCATATTGCGCCTGCTCTGAATTTCACTGTTGGATTGGGCAAGTGTACCGAATGGTGTGACCAGTCATTGTATTTCAAGGGTGGTGTATCAAACCTTCATAATTAAGAGATGGTGGAGTGACACTGTACAAGAAACATGTCAGGAAGTTGCAGAGGGGGGTGCAACAATACATGTATCTCGAACCATTTAATACTACAGTAGGCTTAAATCAACATTATATCGTGTATTGTATATATTGTATCGTATTGACTCGCTCGATACAGTGGTTCGGGTTTGATGTGCAGTGTATGAAAACACTTTTTTTTTCTTTGATCAGTTCCACTTTGAGAGCCGCATTGTGGTTCATTATCAACAGACCTAATTGTTACGCCCACTAATTGAAACTGAAAAAAGAAAGGTCATACATCAAATTGCTGCAATAGGTTCAAAAGGAGTAAAACTAGTTTCTATGTTTGACATCATGCCAATTGCAGACACGGGGATGTTATGCACGCAGCGTTCTTTGACAATTAACTTACATTCATAGTGTCCATGCTACACTGCTGTTTCAAAATGTAAAATGCTGAACTGTGCTCGTCTTTGAGTGCGGAATCATGAGTTGCAAACAGGTGTGGGAGCAGTGGCGGTTCTGGGGGGGGGGCAACGGGGGCCAGTGCCCCTGTAGCACTGATTCTGCCCCCCCTCCGAACGTAAATTACGCAGGAGTGCCGAGTCGCCAACGCGAAAGGTAGAACCAAAGTGCGTGGCTTAACATTCTAGTCGGACCCTTTAGTGCGCTGCACCACTTAAAAATGAGCGGGAAAATGAGAAGCAGTCCGCAGAGAAGCAGATTACCACGACACGAGTGCTATTTTCGACACGACACAATTGATATTTTTGATGTAAAATCACAAAACGAAACAAGCCCCCAACAGTAGCATTATTACTTCTAATTCCTCTTCACTTAAACATTTAACGTTAAAAATGAAAAGAAAAGCGGACATTACATCATGCGTCTGCCTGCCGCTGCTCACCCGCTATTATTCTTTTAAAATCACAAAACGAAACAAGCCCCCAACAGTAGCATTTTTAAGTCTAATTCCTCTTCACTTAAACATTTAACGTTAAAAATGAAAAGAAAAACTGACATTACATCATATTTCTATATGAAAAAGAAACACATTGATCCAGACACAGAGAGAGAGTCAGATGATGATGGTGGTGAGAGATCTGAAGAGGAGAGTCAGAGGACACGGGATTCATTTTCAGTGCGAGGACACAGAGCAGGAATAGGATACAAATGAAGATCCTGAGAATGAGGAAGATGAGACTGCAATAGAAGTGGAGTGTGAGACACAGACAAGAGGATATTTGTGCTTCCACAAGCACTGGACCATCAGGTATGTGATGCTGAAAAGAACACTATCCTGTTCTGTGTGTGTGTGTGTGTGTGTGTGTGTGTGTGTGTGGGTGCGTGCGTGTATGCGCGCGTGCGTGCGTGCGTGTGTGTGTGTGTGTGTGTGTGTGCGTGTGTGTGTGTGTGTGTGTAACTTTTTTTAGTATCCCTTTTTATTTTAATTTTTATTTAACAGGAACAATATATAAGACATTGCCTTTTAAAATGTGGATAATTATATGCATGTAAAACAACAAGCTTCGGTGTATTTGCAATTTTAGTCCCTGGTCAGGCTTGAAAATGTATTAATTTATATTTATTGAATACAATAAAAAAATAATTAATATAATTAATAAATAGCATCAATCAATACATTTTAGACACTTGTGTATGTCTGAGTGCCTCAGCATTGTAAGTGTAGCGGGTTAGTGTATATGCTGTGTCCATGCAGCACTTGTGTTTACATTTATTTGGTTTCTTTGTCCACAGACATCAGTAGATGTAAAGAGGACCCGCCAATGCAACCAGACCTAAAACAGTTTCCCAGTACCTTGATGGGGGACAGGAGAAGGAGCTTCAAGGCAGGCTGGTACCATATCCACCCCTGGCTTCAATATTCTCAACAGATGGACTCGGCGTATTGTTACGCTTGCAGACATTTTAGCCCTCCTAATACTGTTTTTTTTTCTCATCACTGTAATGTTATGACAACAACGATTTCAAAGTTTGATGAAATAAAAAGTCAAATAGGATTTCGAATCTGTCTTTTTAGCCCTGGGTTGAATGTGCCCCTCCATCAAAACCCCTTGCCCCAGCCCGGCCCCCTCAGTGAAATTGATCCAGAACCGCCACTGTGTGGGAGAGGGAGGGGAATGCGGAGCGGAAATGCCAAAACCGGCCTTGGTCTCACATAATCGATCAAGAAAGACCCAGGGAGCATGCATGGTGCTACAATGGGGCTGGGGGTGCTATTGCCTCAGCCCCACCCCCACAAATGATTTATCTATTGAAGTTTAAATAAATGAATAAATACATAAATACATCAACAATTGAAATTCCCCAAGTAAGTAGCCATTGTGTCCCAATACATTTCCTGTTTCCGTGTTTATGCTGCAGCTTGACCCCGTGTGTGTTTGTGAGGGCAGGGAGGGGCAGGGGGAGTCTTTCAGTTACGTGCGTGTTCAGTTACAGTACACGTTTGAACGTATTGACAAAAATTAGGCTGAATGCTGTAGACATAGTATTTTATCCAATAATGCCGGGGGAGGGGGTATTCAATAGCCAATGATATGCGCAAGTTCCGTGGCATTATGGGAAAAAAATGCCGAACAGAAAACATAGCTTCAGACATAATTTTAAAAAATAAGAAATAAATAAAATAAAAAATAGTAATTAAAAAATGTTGACTTCGATTTTCAACATCGTGGTAATGTTGGCCAAATGCTAAAAACATAGCATTTTCTTTTACTTGCGCATGCGCAAGTCAATCCTCCGTGGCATTATGGGGAATAAAGGCTGTTTTTAGCATTTAACCTAGCATTTTAGCAACATGTTCTAACGTACATACATTGGAACAAGTTTTTCAGCGAAAAATGTTTACTCCACATTGGGAATTCCACGCTTCCCTTGTGGTGTGTATAATACTTTTATTGAAAAAAATGGAGAGAACCTCTCAAGTGAAGTCATGAAAATCGTTTTTTGTTGTTTGTTTTTTTTTCTTAGCTCCTTCACATATCGATCAAGCCCTCTCTTAGCACCACGTAAGGAAAAAATCCTGGTGCTGTGGCTGCCAGGAAGCCTCTCTCAGCACCACATGTCAGTCCTCACAGCTATGAGCTGCCTTTTTTATAAAAGCAAAAATCAAACTTTGGCTGCCCGCCAGACTGCTGGTGACATCATCGCTGGCTCAGCCCAGGGCCATCGCTATTCATGAAGGCCTCTCAACCCACTACGGACAGTCACGGCCCACATAAGCTTCCCTTGTGTTAATCTCTACTTTTTAATATATACATGACATCATTTGACTAAAATAATAAATACAAGCACTATACGCTATAATGTCATGGAATCTAATAACAAATCTAAGCAGATAATAGGTATATAAATACATAAATAAGACATATGTTTATTTAAAATGGTTGTGTGCAATTGAATGGTATGCAGAATTATAATTCTCCTATCATATAATATACTGCAACTGTCCCGCACTAATGTTCTTGACAAAATGTTTAAAAATTTGGAATTTCAGACAAACTCTTTGCTAAGTATAAAACTCAATTCGTAAAAGCATGAAAATTTTACAATTAAAATAAATTGTTTTAAAATTTATTTAAAAAAAAATTAATTTTAATTAAAAAAAAAATTTGTATCAAGTATCGAACCGTGACATGAAAGTGAACCGCAAATTTTGTGTATTATTGCACCCCAAGTTCTTTGACTTGGAATAACCAGTCACCAAGTCCATTCAAGTTACGTTGTAATACCAGATGTCTCACCTGACTATAAACACTGCGCATCCCTTGGTGTCTGTCACCGAAGTAGATGTACACTGCCCCTGCATTAGCATCCTCAAGAGGGGCCCCAACTGCAACATCTCGCAGCCCGTCTCCATTCAGGTCTGCAAGGCTGGCTATGCTAGTGCCAAATCTCCCCATGGACAGTTGGCTAACATTTATTTCACTTTTCAGCAGCATCTGCAGAAAACAACCGCTTAAGCATTTTCATTCATTCATTCATTATTTCCTAGTATCCCATTCAGTTCTCATTCCGGCCCACCTCATCAGTCAGCCTGTAGATGTAGATCTGTCCCTCAGATTTTTCCTGAGCGTGGTAAAACAGGGGTGCTCCCACCAAGAGAAAGTCACTGTTACCATCGGAGTCCACGTCTAAGGTACAAAGGTCTGCCCCAAAATAGGAACCAATCTGAGGATTGTGAGGAACAAACATTTAATTTCGATTGTTCATACTGTTACTTTTCTTTATACATAATAAAACGCTGCGGGTATTTTAATGCACCGACAGCTACATCATCCGCAAGGGGAGAGCTTGCAGTTTACCTGCCAATGACATAAATGGACCCCAGTGAGTCTATTTCTGTTTCGACAATGTAAAGCATAGCGTACTAGGGTACACTGCACCTGAAATGGCATGTTTTTTTTTTTTTTAAAGAGGAATGCTTTCTAGGATTGGACTTGAACAGATGACTTATATCCCACAATGGTGTACAAAGGCGCAAACACCCTGTTGCGCTCAATTCTAACTGTGCAAAGTCTAGCAAAATATCAAAAGAAAGAAAACTCCACCCATGCGGACAATTAGGCTGTGCTTTGTGTTAGAATTGGGCTGGGCCCAAGATGTTAACGGCAACTTATGTGTATTTCAAAAAATGTCAGTAGGGATTTTATGCATAATACATGACTTAGTACAATACATTGTATGAACTTTACCGACCTGCTCCCCATTTATTCTTTGGGCGACATTCCAGTTGTTCCCGGTGTGAGTGAAGACTACAATTTGTCCTACATGCTCAAATCTTGGTGCACCAGTGAAATATAGAGGAACCCCGTTCACCTGTCCCACAGAAACCGAATATCCTGCAAGAAAATGCACTTTAGAGGTTATACGTCACTGGAATGGCGTCTAAAGCTTTGAATGCAATAAATATGTATGTTGATTTGGTTTACAGCTAAATTCTTATTCACTGAAGTAGTTCTACTTTTTAAATCTGCTTATCTTGTTCAGGGTCACAGAGAAATCGGATCGAATATTAGGGTCAGAGGCGAGATACACCATGAATTCATTACCAGTCAATCACATGGCCGACACATGGCGACAACTTCAAAAAATATGTGGTATAAAATACATGCTAATTTTGTATGGTCCAAGTTGAGATTCAAATCTATGACTCAAACGTTCATACTTCAAGCATGATGCTAACCACATGCACCAAACTGTTGCCAGTTATGTGATTGATAAATTTCAATGCCCCCCCAAGCATCTATTTATTATAGTTTTATGTAGACTTGTTTCAACGCAGTATTGAGAGTATACAACGAAACCGTCAAAGTGAAATGCGAAAATTCAAGAAAAAAATGATGGAGAAAAAAATTCCCCCAAAACTGTGCATTATGTTGACAAACCTTAGAGGACTTGTGAAAATATTTGGTGATGTGAAACAGAAGGGTACTAGTTATTGGAAAGAGGAAAAGAAACTGACATTGAACTGAAACCTAACAACCCAGAAAAACGGCATATATGTCTTTCTCCTCCTAATGTGACGATTAGTTCACAGCATTAATAAAAAAAAAAAAAATTGGAATACGCATTGCAAAGGTTGCTCTGGTAAAATATGCATCTCCTGGTGTGTGTTTGCCACTGGATCTGCTCAGTTGCGAACCGTCAGGGCCAGCAAGGGCTTCTCTGCTGGCCTAAACATACTCAGAAAAGTAAATTTAATCACCAAAACATAAATTTAATTTGTTATTTTATTGTCATAAATATGTAAACAAAATTATTCTCTGTATTCTTTACGCCATATTTATTATAGTAGAGTTTTTAACCAATCATATTTCAGCTAGCTTGTGTTGCCAGATAAATTAAACTTGCTCGGGGCCTTCAGATTAAACAGAGCAGGCCCCTGCGCGCTGTAAGTGAATGGGCACAGTCAGGTTGCAATAGCCAATCAGATCACGAGTCTGCGTACCAGGGCCAGCTGGAAGGCCTTACGCTGAGACTGGACGTGCGCGTTCGGTGATTGGATTAGCACCTGCTAGAGCTATCACTGCATTTTAACCCATAATGGCCGAAGGAGAAGACGTTGATCTGGTTGCAGAACTACTTTCCACTCCATTTTCAAGACGGGCCTTCCACGAAAAGCTGGATATTTTGCGAAGAGGTCGCCCAACTCCTGCGCTCGCTAGCCTGTCCCAGCAAGGAAAATGGTTTGTCCGTCATTTACAGCCGAGCAATTATGAACGGTACCCGTGGCGAAATAAAATGACAAAGATACAAAAATGTATCAAATAAATCTGCTCACCTAGAATTTATAATGGCGCATTGTAGTCACCTTCGTGCACGAAAGTTCGTTCAATCTCAGCTGCTCAACATTTTCAGTTATTTGCTGTTGTATAGCCTATTCTCAAAATGCAAATGATCTGTTAACTTTATTTTCAAAGAATACCGGTAGTTTGTTTTATTATTGTTTGGTTGGTGTCTTATATGAAACTGCGACATTGCGCAATTTATTGGACAGACTTGTTTAAGATCACACAGCGTAATTTGGGTGGCATTTTATTTCGTATTTTTCAATCATCTTTTTATTTTTGACAATATCTGTAAATTTAGTTTCCTGCTCTTAATTGTGAATGCATACTTGATGGTTTTAAATGCTCCTGAAATTAAGTGCTGCTTGACGAGCCTATATTGTGTTAATGTATGTGACGTCACTGAAGGCCTAAGGTTGAAATGCACGGCCCGCCACTGGATCTGCTACTTTACACATCCTCAAGTTAATGTGAAGTTCAGAATGTTTTTTTTTTGGTTTTTTTTTTTACTTTACTGTACAGCTATTAATTTATTTATTCATACACTTATGTCGTCTCAAGTTATGACAAATGCAAACGTTGAAAAAGAAAGGCAAGCTTCCGGCTTCTGACTGCAATGCTTGCAATATACTGTATATGGCACAGGTCATCAATGTGTGGTGAATTTTATTGCTGTTCTGTTTGATTTATTGTACACTTATATGACAGTTAAGAATTTTAACATGTACCGCGTATTCAAACACTTAACAAATGTTTTATTGTATATAGTGTGACCCTAGAAATAGAAATTACAGTATTGATTCATTTTCTTCTAATTATCCTGTTCAAGGTCATGGAAGAGCTGGGCAAGGTACACCCTGGATGGTTGTTCTCACTTAGATGCATGGAGAAAGACCGGAGCAGATTCAAATCCAGAACTTCTTGACTGTGATATAGCCGTCGTAACCACATGCGCCAGGAGCATTATGTTTTATATTGTGTTGGTGGGGGGTGAAAAGAACAACAGTGGTTGAGGCGTGTTGAATTGGATTGTGATTATGAAGGTCCCACTACAAAAGGATGTCAGGAGGTTTCGAAGCACACGTGGCCGCTGATGTGTCTTATTTGAATACTAATAAAGGATTAAAAAAAAGAAATGATACCCATGTAAGAGTCCATCTGCATTTGTGAATCTTCAATCTGTGTCTCAGTTTGATCTTGACGCTCATACAGAGCACCACGCCAGCTGTTTGAGCCCACTGAACCCAGAATCAAAATGTCCTGTGAATGGGAATCAAAGCATTATATTTCACTTTGGAGCAGGTCATGCTTGAATGGCAACCCCCAAAAATCTCTCGCGGGACAACAAAAATGACATGATGGGCCTTATTTTGGTGGAGTGGCGCCAGTGCGCTTGGCGTTAAAAACGGGTGTTGACGTCATTTCCGTCGCATGTTGAATCTAGTCGAGCGTGCTTGGGGCCGTGTTGCGTTTGTCTGCTCATGCTGCCGCACTAAGCAGCCTCACCCCTGACACACCTGATAATTTGGTGACAGAAAATAGTCTGCGCCTGACGTAAAAATGGGTGCATCGTTATTTTCGTGCCGGGACAATGGTCTAGTTCAGTTTGTGAATTTGGTAGACACGCTACGCCCCACTTTCGCAATTTGGTGTCGAAAGATGGTCTATTTTGCGGCACAGGTGGTGATTTCGGTGTATTTAATCGAAGGACGCACGATCGGGAGGTGCAAAGAAGTTTCCAATTTCCCACGTTTTACACTCACAGCCAAATACATTATCCTGAAAGTAAAGATATTGCCGTCACACACGAACTCCGGCGAGTACAATTTCAGTTTCTGCAATGTTCAAGCACGGCATACTTATTTGCGCTTCGACCGCCCTGATTTTAATGTAAATGAGAGATGCTGCGAGGATTCGCTGGGAAAACATCATGTTCCATCCCACAATGACTCAGAAAGGCACAAAATATTTACCCACGCAAAACCTAGCAAAACACCAAAAGAAAAGAATCTCCACCCACGCACACGGGTAGACTGCGCTTTGCTCTAGTCGTGCGCCCGGAACGAAAATAGGGCCTCAAATGTTACTTACAGCCACATGCTGTCGACTTAAAATAACATCACAGTGCCAAAGGGCCCAGGTCAGGAGCGTCACCCTCACCTGTTTTCTGAGTTTGGTCATGCTGACATTCGCAAGCGGAGCCCTGATGCACACTGATATTATTTTCCGTCACGAGCATCATGAATAAAGTATCAAGTCAAAATAGCGGTCCCAGAGATGCTTAATTCATATGTCACAAATGCAATATTAATCGGAATACCATGTTTAGACTAGTTTGTGCACATAGAACACATATTACCATTCAAAAACATTTGGGCGAACAGATGTTGTTTACCTTGTAGAATGCAGCACTGAATCCTCTCTGAGACATTTCATTGGTCATGTCTTGTGCCCGAGCCACTTTGGTGTCTCCTTCTATGTTAAAGATGTGTTTTTGAAAGTTTTCCAGTAATCCTGTGAGCCCCTGGTAATTCTCAATTTTAAAGGCATATTTGTCTTTTGGGTCTGAAGCAATCATCTTTAATTCATTTAAGTTCTCAATTTTCACCTGAAACCACAACAAAGAGATTAGAACTGATTTCTGTATATAATTTAACTCAATTCACCTTCCAAATTCCAATTTTAGTTCAAATTTGGGATGAGGTTGTTCAGTCGAGGAGTAAATGTTTTCAATAATAAAAGGAATTTTCCTCACCCCGATGACAAACCGAATGATGCGTTTTTCGATGTAGGTGTTGATAATCATATTTGCATCTTCATCAGTGTCACTCGGATCTCCATCTGTGATCAGGACCAGAACTTTCATTGCATCGGATGAGGCACCTGCATCTTGATTCTCAAAGAGGTTTGTCCTGTTGGGGCCCAAAAAAAAAGTTTCAAAATTCATGAAAGAATATTATTTGTGAACTTGTTGAAAATTAATGAATATTAATATGTGATTATTATTATTTTCTTTTTCCATTTTGATTTAATCCTGTTCAGGGATCACCTCAGCGAATGATCCTCTCCTAGCTCTCCTTGTCCTCTGCATCATCTGCTCAAATTCAAACCATCTACAAAGTCTTTCCTCACCGCTTAGACTACATACGGTGCATGAGGAAAGTATTTCACAGCCGTTCAGTTTTTTTCCATGTTTTGTTAAGTTACAGCCTCCCCCCAAAACAGAATCTATTCATTTTTCCTTCAAAACTCAACGCAAAACATTTCATAATTATTAGATGAAAAAAGATGAAAGATGAAAAACAATGGTTCTCAAGTTTGGTTGAAAATTGTCTTCATATCACTTACAATACAAATTTGAGGGCTTGGTGGGTGTTGGTGAGGGTCACCATATGACGTTCCTCTCTCAGTTTTTGGCGCGCACGCCCACTTTGATAGTCAGTAAAATCAAAGACTGTTCTATGAGATGTGGCGAACTGAACTGCTGCAAACTGAAAAACATACAATGAGCGTTCAAATGTTAAATATACAGTGGAACCTACAGAAAGTCAAACAACTCAAACATTGCACAAGTTGGACAAATACGCCTCCAAATCAAACTTGATATTCAAACCGCCATCATGGTCTCGTAAGACCTTAGCACTGTGAGCATCTAAAGCGGAGGACCTCAGTTGGAGGGCCGAGGCGCCTTCCTGACACAGAGCAATTATTGGTAAGTGGTGAATAGGCTTTCATTTTTGGAGCACTTTTCCACCTACAAGGCGGTCAAAGCGGTTCACACTGAATCCCCATTCACCAACTGATGACGCAGCATCAGGAGCAACTGGCATTGGAACACCCTGTGTCCTTGAGTATCTTGCTCAAGGACACTTTGAGAAGATCACGGTCAGGGGGTCAAACCCACAACCTCTGGGTTGGAGAAGTCGACCGCGCTACCACTGAACCATGTGGCCACAATTAGATGAGATTTTTTTGGGGTGAATGCCTGTAAACATTTTGGGTGATCTCGCATCTTTTCTAGTAGTACAGTACTGTATATTAAAACACAGGGACCAATTGTATGCATTGTGACTCGTCCCACATAGCAAGACTGCGCAAATCAAATTGTTTATTGAAAGCAGTTTTTTTGAATACAGCCAGTGGCTGGGTGTGAGAAAGGCAGGCTCGGAGGGGAATTCAAGGGAGAAAGATCAGATCCATTCTTATTCCGTTTCTTTCAAAAGTAAGTACAACACCTCACGTTTGTAATTATTCTATCATATCTTTAAACGGGCGGCCCGGTGGTCCAGTGGTTAGCGCGTGGACCTCATAGTGCAGAGGTCGTGGGTTCAATGAAAGGCTCCGGCCTTCCTGTGTGGAGTTTGCATGTTCTCCCCGGGCCTGCGTGGGTTTTCTCTGGGTACTCCGGTTTCATCCCACATTCCAAAAACCTGCATGGCAGGCTGGTTGACCAGTCTAAATTATCCTAGGTGCGAGTGTGACCACAGATGGTTGTTCATCTGTGTGCCCTGCGCTTGGCTGGCAACCGATTCAGGGTGTCCCCCGCCTACTGCCCGAAGTCAGCTAGGATCGGCTCCAGCACCCCCCACGACCCTTGTGAGAATAAAGCGGATTTTTTTTCTCTGGAGGAGCAGACCATGGTCTACTCGGACTCAATGCCCCTCGCATCCCGTGGGACATGAGTGAAGTTCTTCCAGGAGGTGGGAATTTCAACTCCTTCTGAGAGGGGACCCACCAGACCCTCAGAACATGTTTAGTGTGCCTGGCCAGAGTGGCATCTTCCCCCACCATTGGAGCCAACACACCACCATGTGGTGATCAGCTGACGGCTCTGCCCCTCTTCACCCAAGTGTCTAAGACTTGCGGCAGCAAGTTAGATGACACAACCACAAAGTCGATCATCAAACTGCTCCCGAGGGTGTCCTGGTGCCAAGTGCACATATGGACACCCTTATGTTTGAACATGATGTTTGTTATGGACGATCCATGGCAAGCACCTAAGTCTAATAACAGAACCCCATTCCGGTTCTGGTCAAGGCAAGGAGGGGGCTGTCTTTCCAATCGTGCCCTTGGAAAGACAGCCCCCTCCTTCCATTGTCCATGAGAGCGTTGAAGTCCCCCAGCAGAACAATGGAGTCCTAGAAGGAACGCTCTCCAGCACCTCTTCTAAGGACTCCATTAAGGGTGGATACTCTGAACTGCTGCTTGATGCAAAAGCACAAGCAAAAATCAGGACCTGTCCACCCATCCAAAGCCGAAGGGAGGCTACCCTCTTGTCCACTGAGGTGAACCCCAATGTACAGGCACCGGGCCAGGCGGCAATAAGTATGCCCAAACCTGACTGACGCCTTTCTCCATGGGCAACTCCAGATTGGAAGAGTCCAACCCCTCTCAAGAGACCTAGTACCAGAGCCCAAGCTGTGTGTTGAGGCGAGCCTCGCTATGTCTCGTCAGAACTTCTCGAGCTCAAACACCAGCTCGGGCTCCTTGCCTGCCAGATCACAGAGCACACTCCAAATCCACAAGTGCCAGTTTCTGTAGCTGGGGATCCGACTGCCAAGGTTTTTGCCTAAGGCTGCGACCCAGATCACATTGCACCCGATTTTACGGTCCCTTTCTCAGGTGATGAGCCCAGCCGGGCCTCATGATGCTATAGCTTCTACTTACAGGCGCTTGTCTTCAAGCCCCAGCTCCTGGCCTGCCTCCAAAGGAGCTCCACTGACCCATGTTTGGGCGAGAGAAAATTGTGTCCATTCATTTTGCTGTTTATGGAGGTCTTTTGAGCCATGCTTTTTCTGGTCCCTCACTTAAGACCCTTTTGCCATAAGTGACAGTGACAGGGGCATAATGCCCCAGACACTAAGCTCCTTGGATCCTTGGGATGGACAAACCCCTTCATCATTATAAAGTGACTGTTCAGGCAGGCGTGGATTAATTCAACTGCAAACATCACAACTCCGTCGTTGTGCCACTGACCTTGATCGATGTGTTTTTGAGGCTGTTCATGATATCCAGTATGAAATCTTTATTTTTTTCAAAGTCTTCTTCATCCATACTCCTTGACCCATCAAAGAGGAAGACGAGATCTACAGTCTTCTTTCTGCATTCTATGTGGAGAATGTATTAATTGCTCGCAGGAAACAAAGATGTAACACGAGGGGACAATAGGACTTCAGCTTTTATTTGAAATATTTAGCGATTTAACATTTAACATCTTTTACCTTGAAAAATCGGTTTGAAAGAGGTGATTTCCTGTAGATCATCTGTCATCTTGTAGCACACACTGTTCAGGTAGGAGTTATCATAACATTCGTGAGCTACATAGGGGCTGCAAACCTGGGAAAGATTAGATCCAAAATATAAATATAATCTCAACAAATTTTGTGGCTAGATTATATTTAGAGCAATTAAAAAAAAAACATTTGGTACACACTTGTGATCCATGTAAAGAAACATGAAGCCTATAGCAGTGGTTCTTAACCTGGGTTCGATCGAACCCCAGGGGTTCGGTGAATCGGTCTCAGGGGTTCGATGCAGCCTCTGCCATGGAGGTTAAGACATACCGGACTCACCATGTCAATTATTTATGACACGCCTGCTTGGCCACCACTGGCTGCACATGATCACATTACCGGTACATTGCTTGTCCAATCATTGCTGTGGGAAATTTAGTTCGCTCAGTAGTCAACGTGTGACTGTCGTGATAGTACATCCTAAAATGAAAAAAAAAAACCTCATACTTATGTCTTGAAATTTTATTTACCGGTACTTTTTTCCTATTTTTAATAAATGCGTTTTTTATGTTTTGAATTTGTAAAAAGTCATATTTTTGTTTTTTACGAATGAAAGGTTCAGTGAATGTGCATATAAACTGGTTGGGTTTGGTACCTCTAACAAGGTTAAGAACCACTGGCCTGTAGTAATGTGTGTGAGCTTCATTATTTGCAGAGACCGAAATGAGTTACACGATATTCTGAAAGCGTGTGCTGACTAGGTGAAGCAAAATTCAATTCCATTAATTTCATTATTCAAAGAAAAAGACAATAACATGTGTTTTGAGATATAACAAAAAAAGAGAACAGTAAAAAAATAAAACATGAGGAGAAAGATGCAAGAAGCAAGAAATATTATTTGGGCATGACAAAATGTGAGCATTTACAGTATATTCATTCATTAAATGAAAAAGACAATTGCATGGCATTAATATGGCAAAAGTCAAATATTTTTTGGTATCCTTACAGTGAACTGGGAGTGTATCGTGTCTTCAGCTATAGACAGTCCAAGATGCTTGACTTCTATGCCTTTGTCTTCAAATGAGAGTCCTGTGACAATAACATTTCAGTGGTACTATTATTACCTCTGCCATATGCACATGTGTGAAGATGAGATTACACAAAAACTATGGTGACTCCCACCTCTTGCGCTTTGCTGTCCATCCATCCATCCATCCATCCATCCATCCATCCATCCATCCATCCATCCATCCATCCATCCATTTTCTAATCCACTGATACTCACGAGGGTCGTGGGTGTGCTGGAACCTGTCCCAGCTTTCTTTGGGGAGTAGGCTGGGTACAACCTGAACTGGGTTCCAGCCACTCACAGGGGGCACGCAAACAAACCATTCTCACTCACATTCAAATCTAGGGACAATTTAGAGTGTTCCAATAACCTGCAATGCATCTTTTTGGAATGCGGGAGGAAACAGTATTTAAAATAGAACACCAAGCGTTTAGTTTTAAGATGAATAAATATCTGACTATCATTATTGATTTTATGTTTGGGTGTTTGAGACCATTCCGCATTTTGAGGAATTGTACTGGGACAGTCCTGTCCCTCAAATGGATCATTGAACTAGAAAGTCAAATATACAAACATAGTTCATTTTTGTCAGAAAATGTTTCCCCAATTTCTGCTATTTGGATAACAATGAAAGGCTCTTTGTCCAGGAACAGGCTGCTGATTGCAGAAACTGCAGCTTGCCACATTGTGATTGGATAAAAAAAAAAAAAAACAGAGATACTTTCGACTTTTTTTTTTTTAGCTTCAGAATAGGTGTGTTCTGAGTACTAGTCTATATTTATTTTTTTCTGCATATTAAAACTTTCATATTATATTTTTTGCAAGCTCGGGACTCCAAGGCTTTATATTCTTTGCAGACTGTACCTTGTGGGTTGAAGCACTTGATAGTTTGGCTGTGATCTGGTTTGCATACTGCCCCAGTTCCATTATTCTGAAGCGGTGCAGTGACAAGTATCCTGAGGATTAGAGAAAACACCCATATGGATGTTAATCTCAATTAGTTAAAGTGCGATGCCGGTGAAATGTTCTCTTTCAAATATTGATGTCTTAAATAACAAGCGTCAGTCAAGAAAACTACAAAAATATTTGAAATTAAAAGCAGAAGAAGAAACTCAAGCATACCCCTTCTTGGAGCCAGACACATACTGAAGCACTTTGTATCCAAAGAAAGCTTTTTGATCGCCATTGTAGACTTTGGGATTTGTGGTGTCAATGTTGAATGCCAAAGACACAGGGAGAGCTACAGTTTGTAAAAAATAAAATAAAATAATATAAAAAAGTCATGATCATTAGTATTGAGTATTGTAAATATGAAAAATAAAACATTAAAACAAAGCATTTCAGGATTTAAAAGCAGTGACAAAATTAGCGTTTGTCAATCAACATTCTGTCAAAGTGAATTCACAGTGATGAAAAAAACATCATGAGATACATGTGCTAGTTGGACAGCTTGAATGTTACAGATCCCTATCAAGTGCCAGGAGCGCTATTTACAACAATGGCGGCGGAGGATGGGGAGAACTACAATGGTGAGGCCTTGCGATCACACAAAGGCTTAAAAGGTTACAAGTTTCGCGTACGGAGACGTGTGTACCGGTACTTAAACAAGCATGGTTTACAGAAATCTAAATGTTACTGGCAGGATCAACCAAGTTGCCTCATAGCAGCTCGGGTGGACTGCACTGGGCGCTTGCCGGAAGGCCCGCCAGAGGCTTGTAGGGCATCCTACTTCTGTAGCACTCACCTTTGGGAGATTGATCTTACAAGAGAACATTTATAATCACATTCTTACAAAAATGTGCACTTCTCCCAGACTTATTGGTAAAACTGTATGCCACACATTTTTCACCCTAGAGACAGAAGATAATGTGAAAACTGTGTGGAGAAATCAATGCATTAAATTTTGGCACGCTTAGCGAGTGGCGATGAAAGATGGCCACCAGTGGCTTCACTTCTTGCTACAGTGAGTTAGAGGCATTTTTACTCCGTTCATACTTAAGTCTATGGCCTTGACATGCTCCTTTTTATGTATTTCTAAGGGAATTATTGTTCTGTTGTTGTTTTTAACTCTCACATGCAGGGAGGGGCCTAGAAGGCTCTGCTCTCTGAGGAGAGGAACAGGGAGGGACTGCATTTCAAGAACAGCTTTACTGAAAAGCCTTATGGTTTACGTATTTTGAATACCATCCCCCTTTTCTGAACCACTTTATTCTCACAAGGTCTTCGGTCAGTAGACGGGGGACACCCAGAACCGGTTGCCAGCCAATCGCAGGGCACACAGAGACGAACAACCAGCCGCGCTCACACTCACACCTAGGGACAATTTAAAGTCTTCAATCAGCTTGCCATGCATGTTTTTGGAATGTGGGAGGAAACCGGAGTACCTGGAGAAAACCCACACAGGCACGGGGAGAACATACAAACTCCACACAGGAAGGCCGGAGCCGGGATCGAACCCACGATCTCTGCACTGTGAAGTTGACGCGCTAACCACTGGCCCACCCGGCCGCCTTGTATCCCATTAAATATATAATTAAATGTGTTGAGCCTGCACTTCATGTTTTAGTAGGGCTGCATTTCAAAACGAAAGCAAGTAAAAAAAAAAAAAGGACTTTCCCCTTTTCTATTAAGAATCGGGACAAAACAGTAACGAATCAAACAAGCAAGGACATTTTACTTGACAGTTTAGAACAGGGGTGTCAAACTCATTTCACATGGTGGGCCACATACGGCCTCGGTAGATGTCAAGTGGGCCGGACCATTAAAATGATACCATACTTTGCTATAAATAACCAAAACAATGTCTTTCCTTTGTTTTGGTATAAAGAAGCACAAGAACATTAGGAAAATGTTAAAATTTAATGAACATATCTTTTACAAAATATTTCATGAAGCACCTTACATTTCCTTCGACAAATGTGCAATTTACTTTTATCATTCACATATATGCATTGCAAATGATCCCACTGATTGTACAAACATTAACAAGTAATTGGTATTGAAAAATATAGTAATGCACTTTAAGATTAAACGAGATTCATAAAGAAAGGAAGTTTTAAACCATTTACACGTGCATATAAAATCTAAATGTAATCTTACAAACTAAGGAGAGTGCTATTAAATGTGTAAATGTGAGAGTGCTATTGATAGCGTCTGCTGTCATGGGTCTGTCACAGTGACGGACTGAGGCTGCTGTTGTCTTCTTCTCTGATCAAAACAGTGTCCCCTTGCGGATACTCAATGAATTGCACCTTATTAAAAATATTAATTCTGTCTTTAATGCATTTTTTTCACTTTTAAATTATCCTGCGGGCCTAATTGAACCTCCTTGCGGGCCGGTTCCGGCCCGCGGGCCGTATGTTTGACACCATGCTTTATATAATCATCTCGCGGGCCTGATTAAACTCCTTTGCGGGCCGGATCCGGCCCGCGGGCCGTATGTTTGACACCCCTGGTTTAGAATTTAGGTTTGCTCAAAACCTTTACGTCAGTTTTGTCTCATAATGGCCTTTCACGTTTGCAGTGCAGCCTCGATTCACTGGACAATGGATTTAATGGACAAAATCTGCAGAAAGAGATGAGCATGCGCACGCTCCAGAGTCGCTGTTTGAATGCTCATGGTGCTCGCGGGTGTCTTGAGCCTTTTATTTTTTGGTACATTAAGGATACGGCTTGTAGCTATATGTCACTTATTAAGTTGGAGACAACCATTGCCGTCGCTTCTGTGAAGATCATGGCATGGCACTGTCAGTCTTTCTCCCCCGCTCTTTCATCTTTCTCTCTATGGTCTGCTGCGCTGCAGTGAGCGATTACCACCTGAGATGCATACTCAACTGGACAAGTAAGGTTGAATGGGATGCCTTAAGTCACATGGAATGTGTTTTACAACAATACTTAACCATATTTACCATTTCAAATGTAGCTATGGATGAAATAAGTCAAGCTTATCAGGCCGCTGGGTACTTTTAAGTAAAAGAGAGCAAGTTCTGCTTTTGAATATCAATCAATCAAACTTTATATGTCGAGGCTTTTTTCATACATAACAATGTTACTCAAACTGCTTCACATTCAAGAATCTGACATTCAATATATCTCTGTCTAATTTGGTATCTGATTATTCCTACACATTGCTTAACGCCATTGGCTACATTAAGTGTGCTGGAATTGTCCTGTTGATTTGGTGGTTTATGGCCCAGACTAAGTGGGAATCCATTATGGAAAAAATAAGAGTGCTTATGCTGACAAAAAAACAATTTATTTTCACTTTGCAACAGTATTAGGCCGGAACAGTCATGACATCATCATGCATGGTTTTATACATGGCCGGTCGCAAATGAAGAAGGTTATGGGATCTACATGTGCAGTATTCACCATCTCTCCGCGTTTTCTTCAGACCCCTGTCAATGCAAGCACTGAACTCAATCCTTCTCTCACTTTGCAGGTCATTCATCCGTCTCTGGATGCATTTAGAGCTCACTACCAGGCTCTTACCAAATAGTGACAATCCTAAACCTGCGTTGAGAGATGAATTCATTCACATTTCCTGTGTTACATTTACTCACCACTTGCGCTGACAACTTCTTATGAGTGTACTTTATTCTCCCTTTCCTCTTTTTTCTGATCAATTGATAATGTTTTTATCTAGTCTAAAATGAAGAGATCTACACAGTGGTTCCATGTGTTCCAAGCAGCACAGATACAAAAGTGTACTGTATAACTTGAGTTAGTGCTATTACTGATATAAAAAAAAGGTATGGGTTGCACAGCTGATGAAGTTATAGACATTTACTGCTAACCTTGAAATAGTGAGTGCATACATCAGTAGTGCCCAAACTATAGCCATTTTCAGCCCATTGTCCATTTTATAGCCACCTGCGACATATACTGTACTAAAAATAACATTTGACATGGCCTGCAATGCTATTAAAAAAAAAATTAAAAAGTGGGAGTGGGCAGCGTTAGAAGTGTAGTTGTCGATAAAGTGGGGGGAGATGTAGGTAATGCGACTACCATGACTAATAAACTTTTCTATAGATGCAAAGACACAAATTAACAGCGCAACGAGGCACAGAATTTCACAATGGAGAATAAAAAATCTGAAACAAAAATGTTTTCCTGGTTTCTTTCTTCTTTTGCTTCTTTTCTTCATGCTGCCCGCAAAGGAAAACATTTGGACGCCTCTGATATACACCAAAACTCAAAAAGAAAATAACTTACCAACAACCCACATGAACAGGAAGAGGCGAAGCATAACACTCATCTTTCTTGTTGCACTTCTTCATAGAAAAGACAAGGCGCAGTCTGGGGCCCGTGTCTGTGCAATCCTTCCGACCTAAGGCGTTTCCTTAACAGGTGGTTGTGACACTTTTGGGTAGAACTCTGACAGACTTTCATTACCACAGCACTCGGCAATGTTCAGTTACCGGTACATAAAGAGTATGTCAAAGGACACAAACCAACATAAATTGTGTTTTAAAAAAACAAACAATATCTACAAAGCCACCTAATTATAATTTGTTTCTGCTCTTTGGTCGCACTTTCACTTTGTATGTCTGTGACTTCTGCATGGCAGAATCACATCCTGTGAAATGGTCTTCCTCTTTTGCATGTCAGACTTGAGAACTGGAAGAATTGAACAAACATGAACAACGAGTTTTCAGTTTCTGTTTATTCCCTTTAGCCAATGAGCAATGAACTGTCGATATCCTTTCGTAATTGTACAAAATGTTAAACACTATTAAAAACTCTAAAATTTACAAAGAGCGAATCTTGCAGAAATGGTTGTACAAGAAATAAATTGTTGGAGCCCTTGAGAAAATGATGAAAATGTCTTGAAAAGGGGTGTTTTGAGAGTAGTTCAGTATTGAAAATACAAAAAAGTGAAAAATTAAATATTCATTTTCCTGATCAAAAAATACATCAGTTTTTGAATGAAAAATGGCCTATCACAGCCAGACGTTCCCCTTAAGAAAAATCAATGTTGTTTGTCAGTCTTTGCTAGCTACTTGCAAGCAAAAAATGTGGTTTAAAGGTTAGATACATTCAGATTTCAATTAATTGAGTGAAATTATGTTTAGTGTTTGGGAATCTAAAAAAACATGAACTCTTACCAGATGAAAATGAATCATAAAGAAGAGTTTATGCTTTACTTGTGGACAGCCGAGCCGTCTTTCTCATGTTTTCTGCCATTTTGTGAGTAGCATCAAAATTGCGTAAGTCAAAGAGATGACTTGATGATGACTAGTACTTTGGGATTCTAATAAGAATGAAGAACGGCAGGATGTAGCAGCAGTGGAAGGTATCACAATTTGGTCCAAAAATGACTTAGGCAAATATACTTTGTGAAGAATCTTACACACTCTAAATGTTGCGGGTTGTTGTGGTGGTGGCAAAAAGTTAGACCCAAATGCATGGAGACAAGGCAGAATGAACTCAAAACAAAATGTTTTTGTAGAAATAAGGCATAAAAGCAGAATCAAAAATACAAAATTAAAAGAAGTCCAAATAAACCCAAGCCAAAGTATTAAACAATCACAGAAAACTAACTAGAACATAGATATGTGACAACCATCATGAACAGCAAACAAAACAATCTGACAAAGACTGAACAACAGCAGGGAACGAATGCTGAATTCGAGAAAGGTTGGAAGACTTTTCCGACTTCCGACCAGGAAAAGTGCACTGGAACGCCCCTTTGAACTGGGAGGTCCAAGAAGCAAATTTGAAAAAAAAAAAAAAACTTCACCAACCAGCTTCAATATGATGTCACTCGACAATGCCAATCCTCATGGAGACACAGACCATGAATGGCAAAATTCAATCTACAAGATTATACACATATATTCATCTATCCTTGTTTATTATCACATGAATGTAGTTATTCAAAATAAAATAAGTTCATGAACACAACCTGTACTGACTGTGTGAAGTGATGTTGTTACCTCGCTGCATGAGGGCAATTGGCGAAATGAATGAAGTGCTTTGGAGATAAGATAGTCCTTTATTGATATCAATTATGAAGAGGGTTTGCTGCGGTCAACATGTGTTGTGATGAATCAGAACAGCAATTTATCAGAATCAGCCATCTCTGTTGTTTACAAAACATTAACCAAGAAGCTTTGAGGTCAGAACTGAGACAATCAGAGCGGGAATAAGTTTCCCCATCTTCCTTGAATGCTATATAAATGCAAGTACAGTGGTACCGCTACTTAGGAAATTAATTGGTTCTGGAAGAAATTTCTTAACTAGAAAGTTTTGTAAGTAGAGACTCATTTTCCATGTAAATGCCCTAATCTGTTCCAAGACCCCAAAATTCAGACATAAATGTTTTCTAAAGCAGGGGTCCCCAACCTTTTTTGCCCCACGGACCGGTTTAAGTCAGACAATATTTTCAGGGACCGGCATTTAAGGCGTGGCGGATTAATACAACAAAATAATATGGTATGAGCTGCATGAAAACTGTGGTGTTTTCAAAATATTATAATAAACACAAGGAGCGTCTAATCTGGTCGCAACACTCTTATCGCTCTGGTAATGTTTAATGCCTTCAAAATACGATACAACGCAAATTCAAAGTGCATGAAAATGACGACTCACCACAGCCCCGAGCTTGATTTTCAGCAATCAGTCCCATCTCGGGGTAATAGGAGACAATGACACCTCAAGTGTGTGGTTTATGTCCAGTCTACTTCGTAATTTTGCTTTCGTCTCCGTTGCTGCAGAAACCCCCCGCCTCACACAGGTAGGATGTCGGAAATAGCAACAGTGCTATTGTGGCCATCTCAGAGTATTCAGCCATAACTTTAATCCAGTTGTCTTGAACGTACTTTTAAGGCCGCCGTCATTTGCGATCTCCAAGCAGCTTTTTTACTCATTTTGCGGGCTTCAAGCATAAAAATGCATCAAAATATGTAATACATTTTACAATTAGATTATTGCACAATAAATGAGAGTTGTGCAAAATGTAAAAAACAAAGAACAGAGTAAAGAATAAGAATGATGGTCATTTAACTTTTAACTGCGTCCTAGTCGGGGTTTTTTGCCCTCTTTATTTGATATTATCTCTCAGAAGCGGGTTTTGCCTGGCGTTTTGTAAAGAACTGATGCAAAGACGTTTGCTTTTGTCGACTTTTAACAATCCTTTGAAAATGTCCAAGGCAAACATCAGCAAAGTGAGCGATCGCCGGACTGGTGAACACTTTTTCTGGGTGATTCACATTTACGTAAAACTAACGGAATGCCTCATGGACCGAGGGGAGAGTGACGAGGACGCCGCATAGATACGTCTATCTATTTATCGATCTACACACATAGACACATTCGGTCGAGGTCCCTCTTAGCCAATGGGATGCCAGGAAGATGCTCGGTAATAGCCAATGGCAGATCAGCTATAAGTATGTTGCGTTCAGGAAACTTGGAGCTGCGACTAGCAGCCCACACTGTATTTTTACCTTTCATGTCTTGAAATTTCTTTCGTAACAAGAGGCAATATTTTCTTGTTGAGGCGTTTCGTAACTTGAAAATTTCATTTCAAGAGACATTCGTAACTAGTGGTACCACTGTAAACTGATGAGACAACAAGGCACACTTGGACAAGACACAAATAGGAGGGAGCTGATTGGTTGACACGATGACCAGAACAGGTGGAAATAAAACCTAACGAGGAAGGCATAAAAAATGGCACTCGAGGAAACAAGATAAAACATGAAATAAAACCAAATGCGATCGAAAAAACAAAACCAGGATGGTTGTATATCAGCACACATCTGTTACCAGTTAAAGCTTCTCGGATTAAATCCGAAAAAAATGTTGGCTCTTCTAAGTAGGCTTTTGTTTTTCCTGGCATAATACGTCTCTGATAATTTCTTATCTGTGACCTATCTTTAATGTAAGTATGTAGAATGAAATTCAATTTTGGTGAATGTACAATACATATTGGTGCCGATCCTTCACAGAGGTCTGACTAAGAAACAGGCTTTTGAACCTTTAAGGAGAAATCCACAACCGGGCACCCTTGAGTAATACAGCCCAGGGAGATGATGTCCACGCATGGAGAGAAATACTCTGCTAGGTTTTCTGGTGTCACTCCTCCACTGGCTTCTATCAGCAGAGCTTGGAATTCTTGCTTCAGAGCAGCAGCTGCAACATGGAGCGCCTGTAGTATATTATATTGTTTGAGGTTGACCTTTGCAAGGAAAATATTGCAAGTTGTGTCATGACATTTTGTGTACCTGTGGCTGGAAATTATCAAGCATAACAATATCTGCTCCTGCCGTGGCTGCTTCCATGGCTTCTTGTGAGGAGCCACACTCCACTTCAATCTTACTGCTGAATCCACATATTGCCCTGGCAGCTTTCACAGCCTGGAGAGCAGAACATCACCGATTGATTGATTGATTTTTCATCAATTACGTTCAGTCAAAAACAAACAAACAAACAAAAAAAAACAGTCACTACAAAATTTTACAGAAAAACAAAACAAAGTCAAGTTGCAGCTTATCAAGCCTCTGACCTTTTATTCAAAGCAAATGTACTTTTAGAAAATCACTGAGTCAATATACTTTCTTCCATAATAGTAAGCATAGGAAAAAAATACCATCAATTAAAATGGATTTCAATTGGATAATCTCAAAAATTGTCACCTTCTTGAAATAATGGTCAATGTCAAATTTTGACAACAAATGTTTTTAAATTGTAAACATTTCATGATGCTGGCTATCAGCTATATCCTTCAATCCCAGTCAAGAACAGTGAGGACTGTAGAACATCAGGTCAACGTCTACTTAGAGGAAATTCATCAATTGCTGTCAGGCGACCAGTCTAGGGGACAGTGTGCCTTTCACACCCAAAGTCAGCTGAGATAGGCTCCATCCCCCCATGACCCTGAATAGAGTCAGGGGCCAGGGGGGGATGGATGAAAATTTTACTTGCACTGTCTGAAATTTTAGGGGCAAAGTGGCACCATTATGGATTCATCACTAATGTAGCATGCGCACCTCTGCAATGTTCCCTGAAGCCCAGACATGGTTGTCCTTCAGCATTACCATTCCACTCAAGTCCTGCCTGTGCATGGACACATCACCCACCAGCATAGCATACTTCTCCACCAGGCGGAAGCCCGGTGTTGTTTTACGTGTGCCTGCCACTTCTCCATGCCATCCTCCTGCTCTTGCCATTTTCCGGAGTTGAAAACATCGGGTGGCGATCCCTGAGGCCCGGGAAAGACAATTTAGAGCTGGCCTTTCACCCAGGAGAAGGGATCTGGCTGGGCCTCGCACCACAGCAATAAGTGTGACAGGATCTGCACCTATGGTTCACAATCAATATTATACAGTTAGGTCCACAAGTATTTTTATGATCATGCTAACGATGTTTTCTTGCCATTACATGTATATCCATCTATGTGATGCACAGAATGTATGTAAGGATAGAACAGTCTAGGGAGAGCATATTGGCCTTCCCACAATGAGTCAAACACGGGATCGGCCAATATTATTACTTTGAGTTGTATTCAACTGTGGTTCTCCAAACCAAATCTCCTCTTTCAATTGCAAATGAACTACAGTTAGTACCAAGCTCCAATGTCAAACAACTACAGAACATCATCCTCATGTGAGTGGAAAGCATTTGGGCTGGGAGGCCAAAGTTTCGCCTTCTCCCCCTCATCCATTATATCACAAAGTAATGGTGTTTGTGTCATTTTTTTAGTGGGGAACTGGCAATAAGTCAGAAAACAATTTTATTTACATCAAAAAAAGAGCCAGCTGTCTTCAGGCAGCAGGACGGAGACACCATGCACTTGTTGTCAGGCAATCGCAGGGCACACAAACAACTATTCACTCTCAATCACACCGGGCACAATTTAGAGTGTTCCATAGAGTATCCCAGGGGTACGGATACCCCCAATTGAGAATCACTGTTATATGTTTTCTAAATAATAACAAGTCGGAGGTCGATCAGCTTCTTAGAACAGACTGCCATTGACCTTTGAATGTACTGCATGCTCAGAGTTGTTGTGCATGTGTCTTCTTTTCTTCAAGGTTTGTGTATGAAAATACTTCACTTTATACCCATTTGGAGCTCAAAGTGAATCGACTTTTGATTTTTTTATTTTATTTGATAATCTGATAAGATTCAATACTGACCAATTTCATCTCCATCCTGGTAAATCCAATCCACGTTACAGCCGGCCTCGGTGAATACCGCTGTAAAGAAGGGACTTCCTGCCAAGATACTGTGTGGGCTTTTACACAACAACCTTGCCTCCACCTCCTGTGACCCCACACACACTCCTGCGGGATCAAAGTTTGGTGTGTCCTCGGCAAGCCATGCCTTTGCCAGCTGCATCAGAGCGTGAGGTGGGATCGAGTGGGCGGGCGTGTGTTTGGCGGGCGACATTCTGTAATGATTCATGAAACAAATTAAATGAGAGGTTGGCCCATTGACACTGAAGCAGAAATTGAAGCGGAAAAATAATTCAAATATCTTCGATGTTTGATTTTACTGTATAACACAATCTGTAGAGAAAATGATTCGGACCGGACATTTTAGAGGTAATGTAAGTTTGTAAATTCTTTGTTCTTGCCTTTTTTACCCTCAGAAAACTGCAATAGACATAAACAAGAAATACACGAGAAGGCTATGTTCACGCCCCAAGATAATTCTGATTTATTCTGCCCATATGTCACATGGATCAGATTTTTTTTCATGCAACATGAACAGTATAATCCCCTATTTTACATCTCCGACCCGGATTTTCATGTGTGGCCAGGTGCTCAGCTACATGGTGGCACTCTGTGGCCAACAGCTCGCGTGACTACATTTCAATTTTAGCGAGCTCGCGTGAACACAATCGGAGTGTGAGATGTCTAAAAGATCGATCGAATTACGTGAAGGTCAAGTACATCAAGCAAGAATGGGACAGAATCACATCTACAAAGCTTCAACAATGACTGTCCTCAATTCCTAATGTTGTTAAAAGAAAATGTAATGTAACACGGTGGTAAACATGACCCCGTTCCAGCGTTTTTTAGAGTGTGTTGCGGCCATAAAATTCCAAATTAATGATTACAGTGATCCCTCTTTCGTTTATCGCGGCTTTGGTGCATCGCTGATTTTTTCAAATATTCATGAAAAAAAAAATATTAATAACAATTTTTTATTTTTGAAGTCCGCAAAATCAGTGTCTAAGTGTTGTTTACTATGCGTGCGAGTGTGTGCGCACTCTGCTCAAGCGCGGAAGGTCCACGTGGGGCACGTGTGTGCGTGCACGCATGGGCACGCAGGTGAGTGTATGTGTGTTGCTGAGAGAAAGAGAGAGACAGAGAGAGAGAGAGAGAGAGAGAGAGAGAGAGAGAGAGAGAGAGGAGGCTTATAAGAACAAAAGCAGGTCTCTTTCATCCTTAATTGTCTTAATTGACTAATCATAAACACGTCTGCTGCACAAGCTGGATCGCTGGCCTGTGTGTGTGTGTGGGGGAGTGAAAGTGTGTTGAGGTCTACGGGATCATCTCTCCAACCTTAATTGTCTAAACAACCTGAATTGACTAATCATAAACACGTCTGCTGCATGCCCGGGATCGCGGGCCTGTGTGTGTACGTTCGCGCGCGCGCGTGTGTGTGTGCGTGTGTGTGTGATCATTAGGGTAACTGTCCCAAAGTGAGCTCCATCAATGACCGCAGTGATTGGAAGATGGAGAGGAAG
>NW_017805582.1:98802-108150 GCF_001891065.2 Hippocampus comes
GCAGGTCTCTCCCATCCTTAATTGACTAATCATAAACACGTCTGCCATGGGATCCCTGGCCTGTGTGTGTGTGTGTGTGTGTGTGTGTGTTAGTGCGCTCTGCTCCAGCGCAAAGGCCCACGTGGGACAATTTTTTTTATATATGTTAATTGGTCGCTACTTCGAGGATTTTCGTTTATCGCGGGTGGTTTTGGTCCCCATTACCCGAGATAAATGAGGGATTACTGTAATTACTAAAAACAATAGAGTTCATCAGTTTGAAGGTTGGACATGGTTGGGAAATCATTGTAATCTGTTTTTATTGATTCCTGATTGGAATTGCGTTTTTCTATTCTGTTTGCTGAAAGGCAACGGGTGAGTAGCCTACACAGGTTTATTCTGTCTTCTATCTCATGGAAGACCATTTGACTGTTTTCCCTCTTACTATACATTCCAGGTAAGACATATTTGTAATTGATAAAGCATTGTCAAACAAATTTGGTAAAATTAGGTAATTTCCCCCGCTACGGCCTCATTGATGCTCCTTGCGCACACTTTCCAACCACAAGAGATGATTAACCTCATGCATTCTAGTATTGCACCACAGTTTGAATGTTTAGGTCGGACTCCCTGGACTTGCTGTCCAAGATCCTCAAACTCGACTCTCACTCTTCCCGCACCACAGCCCTGCTTGATGACTTCTCCTTATCTGCCCCAAAATATTTTCAAAAACGTAATCCTCATGATCATATCTCTACAAATGTGCCCCCCCAACCCCAAATAATAATTTTGCTGAATTGGAAATCCTAAATAAAAGTATCACTACAACATTGGTACAACCTGTTAACTGAACATTCAAATTTGGAAAAAATGTTTATTTATAATAAAAGATAATATCACCCATGACATCAACAGGTCCATGTTCATGCATTACTATTGTCAAGAGGAGTGTTCATCCTTAAAAAAAATTTTTTTTCATATCTCTCCAAAACTAATTCCACACCCTATATGCCTGTTCAAATATCAATCAGCACAACTCCATCTACCATGCTTTTTTGCCTTAGTTTATTGGTTACTTCTATAATTGGCCCTTGTTGCATACTGTTCTGTACTCACTTTCCTTTTTTTTTACCACTATTGTGAAAACAAATATATGTCTTCCCTTTGTTGGTTTCAAACTGTTGGCGAGTGTTGCAGAGTCATTTGCTTTGTACCCAGCTGTGTGCATTTGTATAAGATACGATGACACTGCATACAGATATAGTTATGAACCTCATTAAAGTGATCATGTACTCACCTGAATGCTTGCAAGGCTAAAATGTAACTCTCTATGCAACACAAATAAATGCCATTGAGATGCTTACTTACCTTTTTGTGTGATTCAGCTTTTCCTTCCTCTTACTGACTGTTTCTACCACAGAAAACGTGATGTGGAATTTGACCCTCAGTGCACATTGGAATGTTTATGAGCAACAAAAAGCTAGTGTTAGCACTGTAAACATATTGATTGTAATTCTCTACAGGCATGATGATGAATGAACTATTCAGGGCAATGTGCGAGAGCATCGATGTTGCTCATCTATTGCCAGTCAAGAATAATAATGCATTTTTTAAAGGCCCGTTTCTTGGTACTCAACGACACTATAAAATGTGTTTTATTACCTTCAATAAAACAACATTAAAAAGTGGAAATGAAAGAAAGAAAGAAAAATGGCACATTTTAATTTAAATTAACAGCAGAATGGGGAAGGGCAAAAAGACATTATGTTAAGTAGAGTCAGTTTTGAGTCTTTGCTTCTGAGTTGAGGTGGTAGTGAGTTCCAGAGCCTGGGAGGACAGAAGCTGAAAGCAAATGTTAGGGTTGTGCATCTCTCCACAAAAAGATGATTTGATACAATTTTTGATGTGTGGGGTTGTTAGAGGAATCTATGAGCAAAATTGTATCATGTTTAAAGTTTCATTTAATTTGGGCACATCTAAACGTTTGGGTGCGTATCCAGCACCTCCAAATGCCTGTGCACAAAGGCGCCGGCCACCTGGCCGGAGGGCTGTTGAAGTCCACAATTAGCACGTCAATGCAGGTGGGCAATCACAGGGGAGGGGGCGAAACTCGGTCACAAAAGGGGAATGAATAATTTGGGAACAGCGGTTGAACAACAAAAGACGAGTTGAGAACACCCGTCGCGCCCAGGCGACATTTGTCGTCCGCAAAGTCTGCAACATGTTGATACAGTGTAGACCAGACAGAAAGGCGCCAATGTACCGTGGTTCAAAGCTTAAACTCAGGTAACCAATCATTACCGAGGGGCCGGACCGGGGGTGCGGTATGCAAATGTCGGGGGCAGTGTTTTCCTTGTATGTTACAATAAAAGTCGGAATTGGCGGGAAGGGAGCTCGAGAGTGTGATCATCAGAGCAACTACCGTCATTCGCTCTCAGAGATCCCCTCCCACCGATATTGAAGACAATTTTCCTGTGTGCCGAGTCATTTCTTTAACTTTGTCCGAGAAAATCTCTGACAGGGGTGCAAAAACGATTCAAGCACAATTTCATTTGAAAGTGCAAAAAAATCAATTCAGTTCGACTCAGTGGGATTACGATTCATTTCAATATGGTCTTGCTCAATTCGAGGGTATGATGCAATGACGTTTTAAGTGTCATTTTCTATACATTTTTCTGAATTTGTCAGTACAGTAATGTAAATGCACCATTTATTTCTCAGACATCTCTCCAATCAAAAAACAATTCGATATGTATTTTACTAGATTTCAAAGTGTAGTAATTTGAATTAGTTCGATTTGATGTACTTCTGTCTTTTAAATCAAAAATTATTTTATGATTCAAATTGGGTTTTTTTTTTGTTACACCCAGATAGCTGGGATGCCAAGTGTGACTCTTATCTTTTGATGCTACTGTGGTGCAGATGAAAGATGAATAGTAACAAGCAGATATTTTATATATAAATCAGGGGTAAACTGGAGCCTATCTCAGCTCAGTTTGGGTGCTTTGTGCACCCCACAGTGGTCACCAGAAAAACACAGTTGAATAAGACAAGATAAGTAACGATAGCTAAATGTTCAAATTATTTTTGCAGTTTTCTGCAAAAATAATTTTTAAATGATTCAACGTATACAGTATGACTCAATGAGCACACTAAACATTAAACACTAGACAAAACCGCTTGAAGTTTTACATTTGATACTCAACTAAAGTGAAAAAAATTGACGCACGACGGTAGTACATGTATGCTCTTTGTGATCACGAGAACCACTTGTGTTCGTAGCCTACAATGAATAACAATACCAGTGACATTTTTTGTCACAATACCGACTTCGACTATGCACTACGACTAGGGACTTGAAATTTGACTAGTGAACGTGTTTCACGTTCCAGTAGTGGTGCACAACGTCAACTACTGCACCGTTTTGTGAGAAAATAATGTATAAATAATTTATAAAAATATTTGGAAATATCAAATAAAATGCAGGAGGCCATTTATTGAGTCTACACAAATGTCTGACGGGGACAAAGCACCGCCGAGCCAAAGTGTAGCGCCATCCCTGACTAGTGCGCCCTAGTCGAGATACATTGACTGGTAAAAATTGCTTGATTCCTTCTGTATAGTGTAGATATTACGCAAATGGCAGTAAATAATTGTGAAAGCTCAGAATCAGGCTTCACAGGGTTAATTTTTTGCTGGGTGGAGCTCTTATCAGGGAGCCAATAGGAGGTGTTCATTTCTGGCACTGTCCTGCCTCCTGATTAGCATTTAGCGTAACTAGTGTGACCAGTGAGCCATTAGGGTTTCACATGTTGTACTAGTGAACATTTTGCTGTCACTAGTTAACTAGTTAAATCAAAAGACCATTTAACTAGTTGACTAGTGAGTACGGTGACATCCACTAGTTCCACTAGTGCGACATTTTGACTTCACTAGTTCGACTAGTGAAGTCAAAATGTCGCACTAGTGGAACTACAGTAGGGGATATTTGGGACATTACTGGTGAGCAAGTAACGTTTTTGGACTCACTAGTTAGATATCAAGGCTTTAATGGTCTTAAACTAGTGCACTAGTCAATGTTTTATCCTCCACTAGTTAACGAGTGGATATTTCAGCTCCCACTAGTTAACTAGTGCAGGAAATCATAGGCCACTAGTTAACATGTTAGAACAATCCACGTTTCACTAGTTACCATGTTAACACTTTTTAAATCTTACTAGTAAACTAGTAGGACTTTGAACCTCACTAGTTTGGTCCAGTGGGCCACTAGGGCATAAAAAAAGCTGACTAGCTGGGAAGTTCCCTCTGCTTGTGTGCTTCCAGGTGTCACTAGTTAGAATTTTGTTGGCACTAGTTGGACAAAACTGGCACTGGTTGCCACAAATGAGTGGCTAGTTAAGACTTTCGTGCAACTAGTTCGACAAAGTGGTTGCCACAAATGAGTGGCTAGTGAGGATTTCTGTGCAACTAGTTCGAGAAAGTGCGTCACTAGTGTGGCTGAGTGTCGAACTAGTGCTGAAAAAGATCGAACTAGTGTAACACACTCATGTCTGATATCAGGGATTTGGCTTGCCATAGGTTGGTGACGACAAATATGGCACCATTTGGACAATACAGGGCAGTATAGGGAGATATCGAATAAATGCTAAAATGGGTTTCCATAGTGGAATTCCAAGACTCTACTCTTTTAACACTCAAACGGTTAATTGATATATTTGAACGTAAAGACACAATGACAGGAAGTCTGATGATGACTATTTTCCTGGCTGTAATGAACTGTTTTTGTTTTTCAACACCTATTTTTACAACCTGTACTGCTCCACCCTTGTGACGTCATTAAATTGAGATACAGTATCTCATCTGTGAAGTGTCGCGTGCGACTCGCTCACCAGCACTGCGCGAGCACGAGCACCAACTGAGGCTTCCTCTGTGCTGTACACTACCAGAGACCAGGAAGTGAAAGTATACGCGTGGAGGGTGTGTCTTTCGCTTCCTGGCTATGTTTTATTTTCAATAACACAGTCCTGCTTGGATAATCGAATGGGCGACTCGGCGAGGACCAAGCGGCGGGAGCAGCTAAAGCGCTGGGCCGGTTCCTGTACCGACAAAGCGTCGGCCTTGCCCCGGCGGAGATGGCGAGGCGATGCCTTGGAAAGAGGAAGCGAGGAGCCGGAGGCCGACCTGCAGGACCCGCCGACCGAGCAGCCCATTTTAAGGGGCGATGAAAGCAGCCCACTTCTCAAAAGACGGTGAGTAAACTTCTTTGGGGAACAGTTGAACACAAATTGTCAGCTAGCTGCTCTGCTTGCTAGCTTCGCTCCAAGAACCCAAAGTGAAGAATGGGAAGAGGACCTGTGTGGGTGGACTACAAATGGACTACATCAAGTTGCCTTTTAGCTTTATTACTATACAGTACCCCGTGCATTAAAGCCATTTACGGTCAAAGTGACGGGCATGGCAATTCGGAAGGCCCTTGATATTTGTCCGAGCTGTTGGTGATGGGTACACTGAAGCGTTGCTCCACATTTGGCAAAATGAACAGAACGGTGTCGGCACCGTGTTGTGTTGCTGTTGCTCACCGGACACCTGCTGGAATTTACACATCATTGCGTTGCAGCCAACTCACGCACATTATTTAGATATGTTTCTATTGTATGTTTCCTTCATCCAGTTTTAAAATGTCTTTGAAATATGCAATAGATAGTTAACATGTGTCATAATGTGAAAATCGGAGTGAAAGTGTTGCTCATAGTTTTAAAAAAATATATTTTTACTGATGCGTTTTTATTAAAACAAAAACATTTCAGTGTTTTGACAGTCAGCCAATTCTTTTTTGTCAAAACCAATTTCTCTAGTTTTGGAAAAGACTTTTCCACAATTATTGAAGAGTCGGGTGTGCCTAAAAACAATGGAGACAGCCAAAGGTGGTTCATATGTTTACATTAAATATTAAGGAATTAAATATACTAATAGGGTGCCCCGGTGATCCAGTGGTTGGCACGTCGACCTCACAGTGCAGAGGTACCGTGTTCAATTCCAGCTCCGGCCTCCCTGTGTGGACTTTGCATGTTCTCCCCCGGCCTGCGTGGGTTTTCTCTGGGTACTCCGGTTTCCTCCCACATTCCAAAAACATGCATGGCAGGGTGATTGAACACTCTTAAATTGTCCCGAGGTGTGAGTGTGATTGCAGATGGTTGTTTGTCTCTGTGTGCCCTGTGATTGGCTGACAACCGGTTCAGGGTGTCCCTCGCCTACTGCCCGAAGACAACTAGGGTAGGCTCCAGTCGACACCTCAGTGACAGTATTGATGAGCGATATAGCTGCTGAATCGGTGAAGTGATTTTGACAATTTTATTTTTCTTCCAAGCGATATACCCACTAACGCAAGGCTTCACTCTTACACATGCGCTGATGCATCAATGTAGCGGATCCATCACTCTAAGCTACCTACTATCTAATACTTTTCTGAGAGTTTGCTTGTGACAACTATCATTATACTGCATACAACTTCTCCATTCCCGCATAATATGCAGTCCACTTTTGTTTTTGAGCAGTCTCGAGCAAGACATTTCCCCGAAACAAATGAGATTCACAGAGAGAGAGGGGGGTGACCAATACAAATATAAAGATAAGAAATACACCACACCATAACATGCTGTTTCGGTCTGGGCAATACAATAAGGTGCCTATTCCCCAAACACATTTTTTTTTTAATCCCCTCTCTTGCTTAGGCGTAGAAAAAATAGTAGTGTGTTTCCGGTAACCCGACCGACCGAGAATTTCTACGTCGAAAAAAAACTTTACGGTCGGCATTTTTTTCAAACAACCCTCTACATCAGGGGCCCCCAACCTTTTTTGCCCCACGGACCGGTTTATGTCAGACAATATTTTCAGGGACCGGCATTTAAGGTGTGGCGGAAATAATACAACAAAATAATATAGTATGAGCTGCATGAAAATGGTGGCGTTTTCGAAATGTAATAATAAACACAAGGAGCGTCTAATCTGGCCGCAACACTCCGATTGCGATGGCAATGTTTAATGTCTTGAAAATACGATACAACGCAAATTCAAAGTGCATGAAAATGACGACTCACCATGGCACCGAGCTTGATTTTCTGCAACCAGACGGTCCCATCTCGGGGTAATAGGAGACAATGACACCTCAAGTGTGTGGTTTATGTCCAGTCTACTTCGTAATTTTGTTTTCGTCGCCGTTGCTGCAGAAACCCCCCGCCTCACACAGGTAGGATGTCGGAAATAGCAACAGTGCTATTGTGGCGATCTCAGAGTATTCGGCCATAACTTTAATCCAGTTGTCTCGAACGTACTTTTAAGACCGCTGTCATTTGCGATCTCCAGCAGTTTTTTTTAACTCATTTTGCGAGCTCCTGCGTTTTGTTTTAAAGTACTGTAATCGGTCACGTGAGGGAGAAGCGTGGCTTGATGTGTGTCAAGCGTGACACAGACAGATGTAATGGAGAATCCGGTAGTTTTTCAAAATAAAACATCTTTCGTATTCCGAAATAAATAAAACGGAATTAAGGCAAGTTCTTTCTGTGCGGCCCGGTACCAAATGCCCGGCGGACCGGTACCGGTCCGCGGACTGGCGGTTGGGGACCCCTGCTCTACATTCTTGTGTACATCGGTGCAAACTCTCGCGATATTCACATTGAGCGCGTGCGTCGTTTGCCCTGTCGTATGTCAACAACATTGAAACATGGCGGCGGCCGCGATCTCCGACGACAGTTTAAACCGCGTTTTCTGTGTTACAGTCGCATGCTCGCACCGTAATGTTAAGAAAATAGCATCCATTGATGTATCGAAAAAAATTCAGCGAACTATTTTATGAACACCATGGGCCGAGTATAAATCACGTGAAAATAGCACAGTGTCAATGTGCCAACGGGGAATTCTTTACAGTCACTGATGTTCACCGACAATTGCTAACCTGCACTATGTCAGCAAAGACAGCTAGAACCACTGTCGAATGTGCAGAGTGCAGAAAGCCTCAAGTCATGGATAGTAGAAGTAAATTATCTGGACGTCAACAAATACAGTTGGTATTGATGATCAGCGAGTCTGATTACACGTGTGGATCTGCAGTCACTTCACCTGATCATGCGCTGGCAAAAGTGGTCTGCATAAATACTGCCATCAACTGTTCAGTGCCAATTGAGATACCATATTACAGTTCCAAATTGTGGAAGATGGATATTTGCAGCAATTGTGGAAATGGAGATGCAGAAACTAATCCTGACCTAACCAAACGTTACAAAACTGTGTTACCATTACGTAGGGACTGTGTTAAAATGAGAATTGTGCCTGTTTGCCAGTGACCTTTTGGCAAGGTGGCAAAGCTGAAATAATTCTACTTGTTACCAGCAAGTTGTCTCGTGTGCCAAAGCGATACTAACAGGATTTGAGTTCTGAAACAGAATGTTTTATGTTTTATGGTTATTTTGTTTAAATTTTTGATGAAAAAAAAAAGATTAAAAAAAAAACAAAAAACTTTGTCCTACCTACCGACCCTATGCTTAAATTTCATGTGACCTGAAACACACTACCTTTTTTGTTTGGCCGAAGATAAAGTACAGTTTATCAAGTAATACAAACCTTTGTCTGAGACCAATAAAAAAAATGTGATTTTGAACATTTAAAGTACAGTACAGGACTGCCCGGTGGTTGACTGGCTCGCGCGTCGGCCTCACAGTGCAGAGGTGCCGGGTTCGGTTCCGGCTCCGGCCTTCCTGTGTGGAGTTTGCATGTTCTCCCCGTGCCTGCGTGGGTTTTCTCTGGGTACTCCGGTTTCCTCCCACATTCCAAAAGCATGTGTGGCAGGCTGATTGAACACTCTAAATTGTCCCCAGGTGTGAGTGTGATTGCGGATTGTTGTTCATGTCTATGTGCTCTACGATTGGCTGGCAACTAGTTCAGGGTGTCCCCCAGCCACTGCCCTAAGTTAGCCAGGATAGGCTCCAGCACGGCCCGCAACCCTCATGAGGATAAGGCGTACAAAAAAAAGTAGTGTGTTTCCGGTAACCCGACCGACCGGGAATTTCTACGTCGAAAAAAAACTTTATACGGTCGGCATTTTTTTTCAAACAACCCTCTCCATTTTTGTGTAGAGGGTTTACGTCGGTGCAAACTCTCGCGATATTCACATTGAGCGCGTGCGTCGTTTGCCCTGTCGTCTGTCAACAACGTTGAAACATGGCGGCGGCCGCGATATCCGACGACAGTTTAAACCGCGTTTTCTGTGTTACAGTTGCATGCTCGCACCGTAATGTTAAGAAAATAGCATCCATTGATGTATCAAAAAAATTCAGCGAACTATTTGATGAACACCACGGGCCGAGTAAAAACCGA
>NW_017805582.1:108261-108545 GCF_001891065.2 Hippocampus comes
TTTGATGGGAAAAAAAAAAAATTAAAAAAAAAAAAACTTTGTCCGACCGACCAACCCTATGCTGAAATTTCAAATTTCATCTTTTTTGTTTGGCCTAAGCACATCAAATAATGAATGGATTGTCTACGGTACTATTTTGTCAGACTCCACAGTTACTTCTGCAACCACTGTGTTTTTTTCTTTAAGAGGGGAAACCAACACATTTTCTCCGTGTGTGTGTGTGTGTGTGTGTGTGTGTGTGTGTGTGTGTGTGTGTGTATACTGTATATATATATATATATATA
>NW_017805582.1:108583-114806 GCF_001891065.2 Hippocampus comes
TATATATATATATATATAGCACTGTAGCTACGTGATAAATCAAAATTGTCAGTAGGTGTGAATGTGAATGGTTGGTCTGTGTTGGCTTTATTCTGACCCTTGCTCAAAATCAGCTGAGATAGGCTCCAGCTCCACGGCTCCATGACGCTAATGAGGAAAAATGTTATCGCAAAAGGATGAATGACAGAAATGATCAAATCTGAAAATGATAAATGTGTCTTAAACCAATATTCTGTCTGTCATTTTGTTTAGAAAAAGGGTGAGGTTTGACAGAGCTGCAGAGTTTCTGGCTGCGTGTGCCAGCGGGGACACAGAAGAGGCCCAAGTGATGCTGCAAGAGGCCAAGGAAATGATGAGCAGCAACAAGGAGGATGGGGAAATTATTAATTGCTCCAATGCTGATGGGATAACTGCGTTACATCAGGTGAAGCTGCTTTTACAACCCGAGTTGTTCCCTTACTGTTTGATGAGAACAAAACTTACTTTGTCAATCTAATCCTGCCAGGCCTGCATCGATGGCAGCATGGAGATGGTGTCTTTTCTTTTGGAGCATGGTGCCAACGTAAACCAGGTTGACAGTGAGGGCTGGACACCCTTGCATGTTGCTGCCTCCTGCGGCTACCGTGATATAGCTGAGTATGTCGCTCTTGTCGGCGCTCTTCAACACTGTTCAAAGGCTGTGATTTTCTCACAACTGTACTCTACATCAGGATAGTTGTCACAGTGCCTGCCTTTTTCCCCCACCACCTACTGGCATTTTAGAGCCTTATTGCAAAGCTGAATACATGGGTGTCATCAAGGAAATACCAACAGAACTGAAGGAATGCCACTCGAGCGAAGCCACCTCAGCAGTCCATAGTCCGCTGCCTTCAGCTGTGCGTGCGTGAGCGCGAGCATGTACGCATGTGGTTCAACCAATCAGCAACAACGCAACCATGTCACAGATCAAAGAAGCTTTGAACAAACGACAACAGCTAAGCTGAGCTGTTGAGTGGCGTTGCTACAGAACGATTAGATGTCAGTAAAACGTATTTAATAAAGCAGTAATAAACACAGGTCATTTAACCAACAGCAAGTTACAACATTGACTCATTAACATTGAACTCTCTCGCCGCTGCTCTATTTCCGTGTTCAACTGCGTAACCCGATCACCTTAAGTTTGAACTCTGCGTTTTAAGCATGTCTCTCGAAAGGAGCCATTTTGGGGTCGACATATTACCGTAATAACCATATACAAGGCGCATCGGATTTTAAGGCGCGCTGTGAGCTTTTAAGAAAATGGAAGGCTTTTAGGTGCGCCTTTTAGTGTGGAAAATACGGTACTTCTCTGTTTGACACACCTTTGGCAGGAATTACAGCCTCAAGTGTTTTTGAGTTTAATACCACAAGCTTTGCACACCTATATTCGGGCCCAGTCCTCTGAGCAACACCTCTCAATCACCATCTGGTTTGATGAGGCATGTTGGTGCACAGTGATTTTCAAATCTCTCCAGAGATGCTTGATCGGGATTTCAAATCTCGGCTCTGGCTGGCCTACCCAAATCCAGAGTTGTCTGGAAGCCGCAGTTTTTGACACCTCGGCTCTGTGCTCATGGTCGTCGTCCTGCTGAAAGATGAACAGTCACCCCAGTCTGAGGTCAAGAGCACTTTTTTTTGCAGTTTCCTCTCAACCCTTTGGAGTCTCCAGGTCGTGCCACTGAAAAAAAAACATCCCCACAACATGATAGCTGATCTCCAGTGTCTGGTCTCCTCCAAACATGATGCCTGGGATCCATGCCAAATAATTCAATCTCTGTCTCATTAGACCAGAGATTTTTTTTCTTGGTTTGAGAGTCCTTTAGTTGCCTTTGGGCAAACTCAGGCGGGCTGGCATGCCCCCTATACAAAGAAGTGGCTTCTCTCTGGCAGCTCTTCCATTTTGGCCTGACTTGTGGATTGCTGCAGGGTCGGTTCTCCTCCTAGAAGGGTCTATTCTTTCCACGGAGGAATGCTGGGCCACTGACAGAGTCATTTTTGGGTTCTTTGTCACCACCCTGACTCTGGTTCTTCTCCACTGATCGCTCAGTTTCGACTGCAGGCCAGCTGTAGGAAGAGTTCTGATGCTTCTGAACTCTTCCCATTTGTGAATGATTGCGACCACTGTGCTCTTCCGGATCCTTACCCATAAACCGTTCCTCTAAACCGAACGTGTCAAACTAAAGACCCTCGGCCCGCCGCGACATTTTATGTACCCTACAAAGGCAAATCAGGTGTCGACTTCATGCTTCTTGCTCACATACCAAATTTGTAACTTGTCTTCACTTTCAATAATGTTGAGATTGCAAGCATCTTTCTCACCAATCCCCCTTTTAAAATGCATTGGGAAAAAAGTTAAACAAATTTTAACTGCCTTCTGATTTCAAAACTCGTCATTCATCAAATTATGTATATGAGATAATATGAGGCAACCATACAGTACATGTATATGGCTTCACATTCATAATGGCCCTCTGAGGGGAAACCATCACTACAGTATGGCCCGAGTTTGACACCTACCCCCCCTGCTCGAAACAATCCTGTCTAAAAGGCAGTTACTTGGACTTCATGCTTGAGTTGTGCTCTGACATGCACAGTAAACTGGGGGACTGGGGGGGGGGGGAGCTCCAATTGAGTTGTAGACACAGCTCAAGGATCATCTCAACTCAGTATTTAGCTTCATGGCCAATACTGCATTCTGACGTACATTGTGATTCCATAATCTTTTATTTTCAATCGTTTTGCAAAAATCTAAACAAGAAAAAGAAGCATTGTCATTATTGGAGTTTCGTGTATACAATTGATTGAGAAACAATTACAGTAATTTGTTTCCCTTGAACAACGTAAGGGAAAAAGCGAAGCTCTGTAAATACTTTTGTGATGTGCTTTATAACGGCATATCTCGATGCCAGAGTGTTCTGTGGGTGCCAGGCTATTTCTGCATTCAACAATGCTATCATTGTTGCAGTGTTTGGCAGGACAGCATCTCAGCGAAACAATGAACACGCTGGGCTGGCCACACAGTGTAGAATTTGAAATCGTGTAGGTGAAAACTGAAAACACATGGTCGAATTTTATAGCTCAACAACAAAAATTGATGTCAGCTTTCATGTTTTCTATTACCTGTAATGGCTGGTTTATTAATTTTTAAATGGTTTCTCTCTCTGTGGTTGATTTGGCAGGTTCCTTTTGCGACGTGGTGCTGCTCTCTCTGCTGTCAACTGTGATGGTGACGTCCCCATTGACATCGCTCTGGATGAAACCACTGAGGCCCTTCTCCAGGAATACACTCTGAGACAAGGTCAACATTCTTTGGCGACAAAACAACACGCTAGATCGGTTTACAGTACCGGTACATGGTTAAAGTGACACAATTTTGGATACGGGTCATCAAAGCGTAAAGAGCAAATGGAATCTGATCATGTCAGATTAGAATGAGACCTTTTACAAATGTGGACACCAATCAGTGACTTCATTTGATGAGCAACTTTCTAATTCTGAGGAGAAATCATTTTGCAGGTTAATCCCGAGGCCCTGAAGCAAAGGCTTTATTCAACAACAAAAATGCGACAGTATAACAAATGATCAATTGTTTTCCATTCACATTGTGAACACCAGCATTAACACAGTTTTAGCCGGGCTACTGTGAAAAGTGTATTCAATCACCCAAGCACTTAACTTCCGGTGTTTGATGACGGCTTAGGTTATTTTAGCAATTATCACGGCTCCTCCGTCTTCTGTTCATTATGACTCGCCGTCCCTTTGTCAGAACGATACTTGCAAGACATGTAGGTTATTCGCCGCCATGGAGGCAATGATTACTGACTGAGGTGCAACTCTGCAACTTTTTTAGCCGCACTAGTAGCCAGCCGAAGCCCGCTGCTAGCTAGCTGCTTCGGCGTAAGTAGCATCTCCGTGTTGCAGCATGTTAAAATACTGTATATGCATCCAGCCCAGCGAAGCTTTTTGGGATGGTCTTCGCGGTTCAGTTATCGGAAAAAACGTAAAAATATGATTCTCAGTTTTGCAATTTAAATACCGGTAAATATCCCAATGTGATAAAGAGTCAGTCTATGGCAAATAAATGGTAAAATGTGTATGAATATTATAATTGTACATGGTGACCATCAAGTGTGTAAAGAAAAAAAACTTGCATCATTCTTAAAACAATTAAATTCTATTGTAATCTTGATAAATACTATTTTCAACACGATATCCATAATTTTCAATGGATAATTTGATGCGCTTTGCTAAATTCAGGTAAGCTTTATGGAATAGGTGTGCATTGCTGTCGATTTCAGCACACTGTCTGATGTGGTTAAAAACTGTCATCTTTTTCAAGTACACTTTCTGTTTTAACGTACTCCTGAAGGCAGGAAGGGGAGAAAGGTCCGGTGAACGTGAAATCTCCTGCGTACCGAGACTTTGTGCACACCATGTATATTATATTTATTGGAATTATCAGTCTTTTTGTTGGATTGTTTTATGTTGGATCTATGTTCTTATAGCTGCAGCTGTTGTTAACGTGCTCAAAATTCAGTTGAGTTGAGTCTTGTTTATTATTGTTTACACTGTTTATTATTTAGATCAGTGTTTGCTGCCTGTTACTGTCAGTCATGAAGGGTATAATGCGCATTTTAAGTGCACATGCACGTAGGTTTTTTCAGGCGTTCACTTGATGTAATTTTGAATGAAAGTAATTGTAAATAGAGCGACAAAAGAAATTGGATACAGGCAGGAAATCACATTTAATTTAATTAATCGAGCCTTCGCGTTGTCTCGGTATAAGTCACAATTGAATATAAACGGATTTCAAAGCATTTGTATTCTGCTTGTGTTTAAGGTGTGGACTTGGAGGCAGTAAAGCGGGTCGAGGAGGAGCAAATCACAAGAGATGCTTGTGCCTGGCTGACTGAGGGACCACCTGCTGACATACGACATCCCAGGACTGGAGCCACTCCGCTACATGTGGCCGCAGCCAAAGGCTACGTGGAAGCTCTCAAGTAAGCGTCTTTTTGCAATTTTTCAGAGAGGACACTTTGAGTTCATTTTGTGTCTGCCTCGAGAAGAGTGACCCTCCCTCGGTACGTTCATCATGAGAAAAACCCTGCTGATCCTATCTTGTCACTTCATGCTGTCCAGGCTACTGTGTCAATGTGGGCTCGATGTGTCAGCGATGGACTTTGATGGGTGGACTCCTCTTCACGCTGCTGCACACTGGGGTCAGGGGGAGGCCTGTCACATTTTAGTTGAACAGATGTGCAATATGGAAGCCCGCAGCAGCTCAGTGAGGCTTCCCTTTTTCACTTTTCATTCACAATGAATTGTCTTATATTTTGGACTATTTATACTTCATCATTGCAACGTATATTCTGCAGGGTCAAACACCTTTGGATGTAGCAGATGAAAGTGTGGAGGAGCTCCTGGAGGATTTAGCTCGGAAACAGGCCAATGTGAGACATTTTTCTTGAATTAATCCAGTCAGAAGCCCAAATCACTAACATCTGGGTGTTTTCACAGTGGCGCAATGAGCAGTCCATACGAGAACGGCAAAACCAACAAGGTGCCACAACTGTAAATGCGCAAAATAAAAAGCGGAGGTTAGTATTCACCCAAATGCTTTTTAAGCCTTGCAAACATTTGGCTCTTTTAAATTCAGAGATGAAAGTCCTTCGGATTTTCCCGGAATTCCGGGTTTTTCACATTTTTATGAAAATCTCTCCGGAGAATTGAAGAAAATTTGCCTAAAATTAATCCGGATATTAGTTGACAACATTGAACGAAGACGCGTTTGAGTTCGTTGTTTTGCTTTCACGAGTGTAGCCATGTTGAGACACGAACACTAGTAACAGTAGAGATTTTCGTCTCTTTATCAACACATTTGCTAAACCCCAGTGGAACGAATAAAAGACACCGTGGACAAGACAGTTGTCGTAAAAAATATATTCGGACAAAAAGCGAAACACACAGATTGGCAGAAAAACGTGTCCGTCCGACTTCGAGTGTCGTCTCGGCTAGCTTAGCTTAGCTGTTGTTGTGTGTGACGTCGGGTGTGTGACGTCGTTGCGTCGGCGCTTATTGGTTGAAATCAAAAGACGCGCTTGCGTACATGTCCGCGCTGACGCACGCAGAGAAGAGAGCAGCGGACGAGCTCGAGTGGCGTTGCCACAACAGTAATACCTTCGCCTCGCATTCTCATGGCCTCCCC
>NW_017805582.1:115124-115577 GCF_001891065.2 Hippocampus comes
TAGTAATGGTTTTTTGGCCGAAAAAACCGGCTCATGTCGTTCACTTCAAAGAGTCGGCTCTAAGAGCCGGCTCGTTCGCGAACGACACATCACTATCAGTCAGGTTTTGGTACTCAGCGCATACACAAGACATTATAAGGCGTGCTGTCCACTTTGGAGAAAATTTTAGACTTTTAATGGCGCCTTATAGTTGTGAAAATACGGTATATATATGTATGTATATATAATTTTTTATTTTTTCCGGAATTTTCGGGAAAGTCCACTTTCATCTCTGTAAATTTTCATTAGAATTGTTTATAAATGGATGTCTGTCACTGTCAGGCTGATAATTGACTGGTGGCCATTCCTCTCAGCCAAGCTGGCATTGGCTAAAGCAGTGGTCCTCAACTAGAAATGCTGTAGGTCCACTTTTTTTTTTTTTAATAAGACCAAGGTCCGGTCCCATGCACGGCG